>NC_056729.1:680598189-680657360 GCF_019279795.1 Protopterus annectens
GATTGTCAGAGTTCGACATTTACAGGTCGACGTTTAGGTATTCAATCACCTTAATGTTCGATCATGTAATATAGACCCCCATGTAACAGACAAAACTGCTTAGCCTAGCATGAAAACTCACAGATGAATATGTTGATTAAATAATTACAGATTTTCTAAGCAGTTTACAAAATATTACACAATTAACATTTACTGTTATGACAACTTATACAATCCATGTTATGATCTAGAATCGAACACTAGTACCATTATAAAGATTTTTTTGTGCTAAACTGTTTGTAATTTATACTTCTTTACAAACTTGTACAGCTCCAGAGATATGAACATTTGTTTAAAATGTGAAGCTATAACTTGATTGTCAAAAAGCCCGGGATGTAATCACTGGGAGTTAAGAGTACAAACTTGCACATCTTCAGAGTTTACAAGTTAACTCCCAGAACTAACTTATATTGAGTACCAGAACAGCAAAACGGCCAAAAATCTTCAACTAAAGCAGAGTTCAAAACCTCAGATTTAACTTCATCTGTGAACCTTTATTTACTTATCCAGGCGTGCCTCAGACAGTACCAGAGGCCCTACACAAAGTATCTACATAATCATGCACTCTCTTTAGGGCATGTTTAAATATCGGATGTATATAAGAAATAATGAGATTCAGAAAGGATTTTTCCTCTGAAGGCAGATTAGTATAGTATTCCCTTACAGTTTCAGCACAGTGTAACAAACGTCCACATATGGCCCTTGTAACTGAGAATTATAAAAGCCAATGGGGGTGAAGGAAAGATGTTCTTCCCAAATCTATCTTACATTTTACATTCTTTATCCCCTGGAAAAAGGTTAGGATTCACCAAAATCCTATTGCCTGCTGACTCTAAGGAGAAATGGCTGCAGCATCAGACAATGTGAGAAATCAAGAATTTGTTAGCCTTGAAAACAGTTTATCTCCTATTTTAAGGGCTAAAGACTGGGAGTCAGGATTATTTGCAAGCAGCATTAAAGACATCCAATGCTTGCAAAAGAGGAGGAATAGGAGTAACATGCATGACTTCACTTGTAGTACCCTCATAGCACTTCCTCATTTTGGGAGGAACCTCTATTTATTCCCACAAAAATACATTATTCATCCTGGAAATACACTCAAAAAAAAAAAATCACCTATATGAAATGGGGAATATGTACATTCCACAGAATCAGAGTCTTGGCCTTGGCAAACCATAGGAGAGGGAATTCTGTTTCTATAAATGTCACATACTTCTGACTGTTTTCAGGATTTTCTGCATCATAATAGTGCTCTGGTAAGGATTTTTAAAATCCAGGTCCAACTGCTTGCAATAAAAAGGTTCTCAGAAGCCCTGATTTTGTGGATCCCTGCCGCTGGGGCAGCATCTGCCATTAAGTCCCCTTCCCCAGATGGAAGAGGAGGATTCCTGAGGAGCATTCTGGAAGGAAGACTGCGTCTTGTGGAACCACAGCTTTTTACTACTCCTCTGAGACTTGTAGAATGAATGCTGGGGAATAGAAAACTTGATCCTTACTGCGGACAAGGTCTTTCCCTCCTGCTCAGTGCAGGTCAATGCTTCCTTGACCAAAGAGTAGATCCATCAAACGGGGGATTGGTAAAGGACGCCTTGAAGTTATCCGCAAAAGCAAAGCTGGGCATGACGCCTAACAGCAGTGTCTGTACCCGCAGCTCATGACATGGCCTCGACTTTCTTCGAGATCAACCTCATCAAAGCATTAGCAAGGGAAGTGAGAGTGGAGCGCTTCGGAGAAACCAAATTAAGACTCTCCACAGGCAACAACTCTGAAAGGGGAGAGGAAAGTTCAAATACCAAATCCCTTTGCAGCCATGTGAAATGTGCCATATAATTTGCAGTCCTCAGTCCTAAAGTAGCCGAGGTGTACACACTCTTCCCAAAATGGTCAATTATCATCAACTCTCTATTAGGGGGATGGACCATAGAGCTCTATTCCATGATCTCTTTCTTGGTGGCTGCAGTAGCCACAATAGCATCTACAGGGACACCCTTATTCCAGAAAGGTTTGTCTTTTTGAGGACTGAGAAACTTATCCGGCCCTCTTGCGGACCAGTTCGGCTGTGTCCGGCTCCTTCCACGCCCTGCTGGCAATGAGCTGGACTAACTCATCCACAGGGGGAGACACCCAGGAGGAAGACAGTCCAACCCCGAACACCTTCAAGAACATGGATTCCTCTAAGGACAGGTGGGGGAAGGCCAACCACCCCACTCTTTCAGGATCTCAAATATATCTCCAAAGGACACCTCCTCAGATGGTAGTCTGGGGGACCGGTCCCCTTCCCCGAAATCAATGTCCTCCATGAGGGACTCTCGATGAGAGTCTAGGTGCCTCCTCTTGCATGTCCTGTTCTGAGGAGGCTCCTCCATTGTGGGTTCTGGGGAGAACTCTGAGGAGGGCACCCTTATAGGGGTAATGACCTTCTGAAGGTGATCCCAAGGGGGGCTGACCCCAGACCGACAATGAAGGCTCACCACCCAAGATAGAACCAGGCAGGGGTGGGTCCAGAGCAGAGGAAGAGGCTGCCGAACAACCAGAGACTGTCCTATCGCCCAGAAGGCAGAAAAACTGGACGAAGCCCCACCCTTCTCCCCGCCAGTAATAACCAACTGGGGTGGGAAGGGGAGACCCTGGCACAGTACCAATGTCCCTGGATGTTATCAGTCCCACACTATCCAAAGCAGAAGCCCTCAATGGAAGGAAATGGTCCAAAAACTCCAGGCTGGTACCCTCCCTGTGACCTCTGGGGATCTCTCAGGTCCAAGGCAATGCCAGCCCCAAGGGCAAGTGGGCTGAGCCGGGCCAGGAACTCAGGCAGCATGGGAGTGGGGCAGTACCCGACACCACCGGCCTCTCCTCAGGCAAACTCTGACCAATGGGTGCCGAACTCCCAGGAATCAGACAGGAGGAAAGGAGTTCAGAAGTGGGTGAAACTCCCCTCAGCAAGTGGCTAGGGGATGGAAGCAAGCCTAGTTCCATTTGGGCTTTGAGAAAGCTCATCATCTGGTACATACCAGATGGGAGCAAACTCCTTAGTAGACAGGGAGGAAACTGAAGAATGGCCTCAATGGGTAGTGTGTCTGCTGTCCCTAGAGGAGGACCTACTAGACTTCCTCGGATGCAAGACTCGGCTCCAAGGGAGCCGTTGGATCTGAAGACCAGGTCGGATCAGTGCATACGAGAGTCCCTGCAGATGAATCCGACTATGTTGGAACAGAGGGGGATTTTGATCTCAGAGTCTCCAAAGATTCAGATCCGGCCAGGGAACAGAGGCTCTCGGAGCAGAGGACCCCAAAGCCCCCCGAGGCTAGGCTCTGATCCTAGGCACATGGATCAGATAAGCCTGGGCAGTTTAGTAAGGGAGTCCCAAGAGGAAAAGGGCATCCTCTTGGGATCCGACAGGGCTTTGAAGGGGAGCCCAAGACCAAGGGGACCCCCTTTGGCAAGCACTTTAAGGAGCAACTTATTCCTATGGTCTAGGAGAGCCCTAGGATTGAATCCTGCACAAATAAAACATTCAGTCTCTAAATGGGGCTCATCTAGACAGCGTACGCATTCCTCATGAATGCTGACAAGAGTTAACTTCCGACCACATGAGAAGCGACGTCTGAAGCCGGACAGTTTGTCAGTCATGACTAAAACTCAACAAAACCCTCCAACATACACACCAGCACACAAGGGAGAAATTAGAAAGGAAAGTAAAGAAGGGAAAAGGGTGGGAAAACCTTAACAGCCAGCGAATAAACTAATCAGGGGGGAGACTATTAAACTAAAAAACTACTGTACACAAACTACCCATACTTGACACATGAAAAAAAAAAAAAAGAGGCCGACGGAAAAGAGACCCAAAAAAGGCACTTAACTGACCTAAAAAGCAGCAAGGAGCACGTCTGTTCACTAATCGTGGCAAAAAAGATCTGAGGATTATGGGTAATAGGAGTCCTGGGAGGGGAGGAGTTCAGGAGCTGTCTTTCACTTTGCCAGCTCTGATCCAAGACCCATCTGTGATCAATGACACGGATAGCATTAGATTCTCGGGTTTTCCCTACGTGATCCTCTATTTGTTGAAACATCTTTTCCAGACCGTCTCATTCAGCCAGCCTTGTCTTCATTTCGACCTCTGATTTTTTGCAGCTTTGTCACCATCTGAATTTTTGTTTAAAGCTTCTTCCATTTTTCCAGTCTTTTGTTTGTGTTGATATACTCTATCAGTGTTTTATTTTAATCAGGTCTGTGCGCACACGTCTTGCATCTTCCTGTAGATTACTGGAATTCATGTCTGGAGGTTGCATTGCTTTTTGCTAAACTGCTGCAGAACTTTCCATCAGTGTTTCTTCCTCACATTTTGTAGCTGATTTTTTTCCAGGTCCTCTGTATTTTGTTTCCCTGGCATCCAGACAGTACACTTAGTAGCCAGTTACTGAAATTTACCCAGAAACAAGTCTACTGGTCCTTTCTGCTGAGTTTCTGTTTTCACACTGGGAGAGCTAGAATTAAGCTGTTATTCAATGTGCAGTTATCTTGGAAGCCCCTTTATGAGTAGTCTTTTATGTTATTTACAGCAACTTTATGTCGCTGATCACTACAGGAGTAATCTTTTTAGCAGTATGCTATTCTGGATTTAATGCGTCTGCTACTGTTCAATAGGAGTGAAATCGGGGTAAGGCACTTCAGCTGCATATGCATGCATTAGTAGAATATTTGTAAGCAAGACGTACCAGCTTTTTTTTTCTGTTTCTCAACCTCTTTTTCACTAGCTAGATAACACACACACAATGCTGCAATTACCTGTGGTCCCATTAATATTTCAGATTGATAAGCATACAAGAAAGTCACCACCTTCTTTCTCCTTGCTCAAATCTTAACCAAGGCTGCCAATATGATGTACTGCCTCGGGCCTCAGAAAAACTCTGTTGGCTTATGGCCAGTAGCAATAACAGTATACTCGTATAAGTCGACACTGGTGACTTCAGTAGTGTGTGTGTGTGTGTGTATGGGGGGTGTTAAGGTACATGCTGGCCATTGGTTAGTAACGAGACAAAAGTTTTCTAGCATAAAATTGCTTTAGTTAAGACAGAATTCTGCTGTACTGTAATGTATCAACTTGAAACATTGTTGGGACTGGGTTGTAATATAAGGGTTTGGCAAATGCTACACAAAGTCCAGTTCTTTATGATAAAGAATAGTAAATGTTGCCTACTATTGTTGATAAAACCCTGAAGATAAACCTATTTGGGTAGCATAGTGAAGTGATCAACATTTCTGTCTCCCAGCACTTGTTTTTTCTTGTTTGGTTCTTGGGTGAGGAGACTTCTGTGCAGAGTTTACAAATGCTCACTGTGTCCATGTGGTCTTTCAGTGGGTGATCTGGTTTATTTTACATCTCAATGACATGCCATGTATAAACTGGTATTTCTCTGTACAGCAGATAGGTGCATGTGTCCTGTAGTAGGTTAGGTCTCTATTCAGGATTAGTTCCTCTGCTTTGTGCCCAGTGACTTTTTCCTGGACAGAAGATGGCATATTACAACAAAATAGCATAGCTTCATAAGAGATTACTAGTGTAATGGTTTAAGGGCCTTTAAAAGCCTAACCTGATTTTACCCAATATATGACCCCTACGGGCAAGATGATCCACGGATTTGTACCTATCTTACAGATTGACCCTGTCCATAAGGAGCATAGGCACCTTTGTTATGTGGTTATTTTTGGCATTGGAATTCTGATGAGAGGTTAGGAGGTTGGCAAGAGCTGTGAGAATGTTGCACAACATCTAGATGTTTGGTAGTTTTGGTCTGTTCTTCAAAAATGTGGGGTGTCACAATGCATGCTACTGCAAAATCTTAGTCTGGCATACTTAATAGTTTTTAAGACCAATATTTTAAATCCCTAATGTAATTCCTTTGTTTTGTGGTGTTTTTACTTCATCCAGATTATAGCAATGTTTAAAACTATATGTCAGTCTCAGTAATCCCCTTGGCTTTCTCCTGTATGTTGTGTGTCTGTAGTCTTTTTTATGTCTGCCCAATGGCTGTCTTGTGTGCCTCTGCAGTCCGACTGTTCTGCATGTCAGTAGCTGCCTTTGTCTTGTGTGATGGGGTTAGTTTATCAAAAGCTTGTGTATTTCAGCTTTGCTATAGTGCTGTTATAGTCTTGTTTGAAAGTCTGTGTCGGTGCCTCAGTTCTGTCATACAGTAGTGCTGCCTTCATCTTGTGGGGGTCTCTGTTCAGTCTCACTGTAGATTTGTGCGTCTCCATTCTGTGTGAAGGAGTCCGTGTGGATGTCTGTTCAGTTTTGCTACAATACTGTCTTTATCTTGTGTGGGTATCTGTCCTGTATGTGGGAGTCTGTGTGGGTGTTACTGTTCAGAATTGCTGTAGTGCTGTCTACATCATGTGTGGGTGTCTATGTGTCCTGTGTGAGAGAATCTGTGTAGCTGTCTGTCTTGTGCGTCTGTCCTGTGTGAAGCACTGTGTGGGTGTTTCTATTCAGTCTTGCTGTAGTGCTGTCTTTCTCTTGTGTGTCTGTCCTGTGTGTGGGAGTCAGCATGGGTGTCTTTGTACCGCATCAAGCTAGCCAGTCCCACAGAGGTACACAGAGGCTTCTTGTAATGTAACATTGCTACTAAATTCCAGTCTGTGTGCATGTGTACCACTGAGTGGGGGGGGTCTATATTACCAAAGCGAAAATCCCTAAGCACGAATACCTAAACGTTGACCACTTTACCGTGAAAATCCTGAACACACTAAATTGCGAAAAAAAAATATCGACCTGTAATAGTCAGCCAACACCACCCGCTACATACTACCTACCTATGCACTATTCTTAATCCCTCCCTGACCCTAAGGTCCGTAACTACCGCACACTTCCCCTACACACATACACCCAAACAAAATAAATAAAACACATACATACATTTAAAAAAGGCCTACTTCTAACACTACACTAACTCTTACATACATTACTTATCTATGCACTTACTTTAACCCAAATCCTAACACAAAATTCCTATCTATCGCACACTTCTTTTACGGAGCTATACCGCAGACGGGCCAACCAAAACAAATCGACATTTCGAACTTCGTGGTTTTGAACTTTCGCGGTTTACGTACTTCGTGCAATACGGGTCAAAGTCTTCGTATTCGCCTAAAGGAATCTCCACTCTCATAATAGGAACCCCTGAGTGGCTTCCTTGCTGTGGTACAGAAGCTTGTCATTATTTAACACTGGTACTAAATACCAGTCTGTGTGTACTTTGGCACTTCCAAGTCTTTTATTGGTCTGAATGCAGTAACACACTATAGTGATGGTTAAATGGTGCTGGATAAGCTTGACAGGGAAGGGGACTTGACAGCAATGTGGTTACACTTCATATTCGCCTGGGTAGGGCCGCCAACTTGAAACTTGCTGACAGCCACCAAAACACAAGCACTGGCCCTGCATGGGCAGACATGCTGAAATATCTGATAAATGAACCTTGACACAGGAATAAGAAAGGCCATAGGATAGGACCTTACACAAATATTGTAAAACCAGAGAAGAGCTAGCCATAAATGGGTACTGGTTATGCTGTTGGCACCAACCAAAAAATATTTTCTATTTACTAATACATCATTTTCAAGTTGCGGGCTTTCTTGCCTCCACTAATACTTCTACACATCCTCACTAAACAGCTGCTTAAAAGGAATCAAGACCCTAATATTCAAGCAGTCTAATGAAGTTGATTGATGCTGAGTTGTGTCAAAAAACCCTGTTCTTGTGGGAGTAGATCAAGTCTGTGAGAAAGCCTGTAATCACTGCTCTTGGACAGTTTTCAAAATGGAGAACCACAGCTGCCTGGGCCAGAAGGGCATCACCATAATCTTGGGGGATTTCTTCCAAATCTTCTGAAGTATCCTGGAGATTAGTGAAAAGGGTGGAAAACCATACAGGAACATTCCTGTCTAAGCAAATGAAAAGGTAACGGTCTTCCAAGCAGTCTTACATGCAGTGAACAGAACCTTGTCAGCTGATAGCAAGGAGGCGCAGCAAAGGGGTCTACTTCAGGAATTCCCCATAGATGGCTTCCATTTGTGAGAGTCTGCCCGGGTCATGCTCAGCTTGTCTACCACAAAATTTTGCTCTTATGGAATGTTGGATACTTGTAGAGTGAGACTGTGCTGTGAAGTTAAATCCCAAGCTAACATGGCAAGTCTACAAAGTGGGTACGGCCTGCCCCGCCCCACTACACACACACACACACACACACACACACACACACACACACACACACACACACACACACACACACACACACACACGCACGCACGCGCACACTGCATTGATCTGCAACTTTAAGAGTTGTTGCTGGGAACCAAAGTTGATTCAGACAGCAGAGTGCCTTGATCAGATCAAGAATCTGACATTTATGTGCTTGCATCTGTCCTTAGTGTCCCCCACACCCTGCACTTTTATCCCTCCTGAAACTGCTCCCCAAGTCCAAGGTGTCTGTGCTGACAGACTGCTTTGGAACAGGGAAGGAGGACAGACCTGGATTTAAGGATAGCTGTTGTCTCCACCAAATTTCTCTTCTGACAAACCCCAGCACTGTGATTTGAAAACACAAAGGGTGTTGGTGCTGCAACCAGAGAGACTTGAGACACCACTGTATCTTTCCTATGTGGAGTCTTGGCAGGGGTATCATGAGAAACAAAGCAGCCATTAGATCCAAAAGTCTTGAGGTATTCCCTCAGAGTGACTAAAGCCTGAGTGGAGGACCTTTATTAACGGATCTACATATAAATCTATCTTTTTTTTTTTTTTGTGTGGAAGAAAAGCTCTTTGAACGGGCATGTCTAAACATCCCAAGAACACAATCCCGTGTAAAGGATTCAAGATAGAATTGTGAATGTTCTCTTGGAATTCTCAAGCTAAGCTTACCCATAGTGCCTATCTCTACATCACCTCAGATAGTTTGCTCATAAGACAGGAAAAGAGAAAGCGGAGGCTTCATCTGAGCAATCTCCCTATCATAAGGTAGGACCAAATACAAACTTCCAGGAGTCTTTCAGAGGGTGATGGTGCATGGGTTGTAATGAATGAATGAAGATCAACAACATAGATGGAACGTTATGGTAAGAACTTCTTTATCTGATGATCATCATTCATTCCTTACTGATGGGACAGAGTCCATAGATACTTCATTTCCTGGGAGGCCCTATGGAAGGATATTCCTAAGCACCCACTGAACCAAAGGAAGCTCTCCCCCTGGAGACCAAATCCAATTTGTAATGCATGATAAAGGTATGAGGGGTGGCCCATGTTGCTGCTGCACAAATGTTATCCATGGATGCTCTTGCATGGAAAGCAACAGATGATGCGACTGATCTGGCTGAATGCGCTTTGACCCTGGATAGTAGAAGAGCTTTGTTTTGTTGATAAAGCAAATGCAATCTCTCAACCATTTAGACAGTCACTTTGGAAACAGATCTTCCCAATTTTGGTCCCGAGAATGATAAAAATTGGTCAGATTTTCATATTGATTTAGTCCTGTTCAAATAGAATCACAATTGTCTATGCTGTGAAGGCTGCCACCCTAGCTAGATAGAATTTTGTAAATAATTATATGTCCTTGTAAATATGAATATAATCCACAGGCTTATTTAACAAATGTAAAGAAAACTTTGTATGATCTGAGCATCAGGAATGTAACAGTGCATCCTGCTGGAAGAAAACTGATAAGTGAAGCATTTTGTGACTGATCTCAAGCTTGAAGACAGGATGTCTGGGCCAGGAAATTCTTTCTATAGTCTTAATTTAAGAGAATTACTAAGGTTTTACATGTAAATTTTCTTTTATAGCTGCGGTTTCCTAGCAGCTGCAAGATCAAAAACATGTTAACATTTTAAGTTCGGTGAGCCCATTACACTAAACCAGAGAAGTGTCAAGAATGATGTAAAGTGAAATGACTCAGCAGTACTGTGTTATCAATTTAAGACTTTCTCAGAGAGAGAATTAAGCATTTTGGATTTTGTCTGAAGCTGACAGCAGCTCACCAGCACTTACTTTGCTCTGTAAGTAGGATTTTAGACTTTAGTATTTCTCTTAAGAGTTAGATAGGAATTTAACCAGATTAGTCTAGCTGTTTTTCTATATTTATGTCAGACTATCCTACAATATTGTTAGTTTCCTGTGATCTCTGAACTCTTGTCATTGTGTTGAATTGAGTATTGTCTTGTGGTTTTATTATTCACATATATACTAAACCTTTCAACTGTCTGTTTTGCGTAGAGATAATTTAAGCTCTTAGAAAGTACTTGAATGTATTTGGTAATACTGTCCAAGCCACTCCACGTCTTACTGCTAAGTCACACTTACTATTTGGATAACAGTAATATTACACAGTGAAATTGGTCACCTTTTGGGAAGGGCCTTAGTAGCTGATAAGAGTAGTTGGTAGCAGTGATTACTACCTTATAGCCTGGCTGGAGGGTGCATAGCTGGAGAACCTGTGCCAACCTTCCCCAGGAGTCTGTGTGTTTGCATATAAACCAAATCTCAAAGAGTGTGTGTGTCAGCTACTTGGACAGGGACACAAAGCACTGGTTGGACAGACAGGGTACCAGAAGTTTTGTAATAAAAAAGAAATACTGAACCAAACAAGCTTTGTTTGGTTCGGTATTTCTTTATTACTTCACAAGCCTATATCGTTATACCAACCTTCATTCTACTTCCATTTTTTTGTGTTTGGATTTACTGGAGGTTTTGGCTTGACTGCTTGGGCCAAGATCTGGACCCTATAGATGTGCCAGTGGGGAGTCTTATTGGTGATCTGGAGAGAGAGGAAAAAACCAACCCCAGACTGACTGTGATCTCAGTGTGCTCTTAAGGGAAATTGTCCTTTACTGTGTGTGTACTTGTTATCCCCCTAATGTGCATGCCCCTTACTGGTGCTAGTGGTGAGGAATGAGGCTCTTTGATTACTGGACCAATGCACAGGCGTCACATATGCACATCAAGTAAATGCAGTGAATATTCTCCTTTTAGAAAGTTCGAAAAAAAAAGTAAATCAATTGTCAATTGTTTAACAGTCAAAAATAACTTTTAAGAGAAGGTGATTAGGGTGGGATTGTCTGTGTCTTTATGGAAAAATGGGAAAACCATGCAAGGATGTTTTATGCACAAGGCTTACAGTTCAGATATTCATCTTGCTGAAGTAGCTTCCATAAAATTTTCCATTTTCCAAATTTAAATTGGAAGTGGCTGGGCTGCAGGTTCAAGGACAGGTCAAGGTCAAGTAGAAGAAGTTAATTCCAAATTCCAAGAAGGATTTGAGATGGCAGGTGGTGCATGACCTTTCAAACCTAACAAAAGGAAAAGAATCCAGGAATCCAGGGCAGGCATTGGCAGAGTTTAGTTAGAGACAGCAGTCAGGTGTACTCTAATAGTTGAAGCTACCACTCCCAAATTGAGGAGGTTTGATAAATAGTCCAGTACCCAGAAGAACGGGGCTGAAAATGGGTCTATTCCAGTCTCTCAAAACCAAATTATGCATCTTTTCCACTTGCTGAGATAAAAGTTTTCTGGTGGATGGTTTATGGGAAGCCAGAAGAATGCAGTGTACAGGGGAGGATAGGTTATTTTGCCTGGCAATTACTGGAAGTGGAGGACCCAAGCTGTCAGCTTGAGTTTGGATATGTTTGGATGCATCAACTCATGTGGGTGCGACAGTATTTCCGGAGTTGGATCCAGAATCCATGGTTGATGTACTAGATGAGGCCAAAGAAAAGGAAACCAAACTTGTCGGGGCCAATAGGGTGGAATGGAAGATTACTTGGCTTGTCAACCGAAGAGCTTTCTTTAGAAATATTGGGATCACAAAAAGAGGAGGGAAAGCAAAGTCCCGTGAGTCAATCGTGTACTAGAGCATCCCTGGGGGAATTCCCCTGTGGAGGAATTAGGGCAAAGTATCTGCTACATTTGTGGTTTGCGAGAGATGCAAATAGATTGCAGCAAGGCTGGCCCCAGCAACTGAAGATTTTTGCCACTATGACAGGGTTGAGGGACCACTCGTGAGGCAGGAGAATGCATCTGCTCAGTCTGCAATTACGTTGGAATCCCTGGGAATGTGCATTGCTATCAGAAAGCGGCTGGAAGATATCACCCATTGCCAAATTCTCATGGCCTCTCGACACAATGGGTAGGACTTGGTTCCCCCTTGTTTGTTGATATACCAGACTGCAGACGTGTTGTCCAACTGGTTCCCAATTGTCCCTGATGGGAGGGAAGATTGGAATGCTTGCAATGTTAGTAGCACTACCTTCAGTTCTAGGACACTGATATGCAGACTGGCCTCCACGGGGGACCAAGTGCCTTTGACTGTCATTCCCTGGAAATGCCCCCCCATCAGGAAGCATCCGTGGTCACTATGGCCTTAGGCTGAGCAGGGGAGAAAGGGCGACTCCATAGGTGTTTTTCGGCTTCATCCACCAAAATAAGTCCTGTTTGCATTGATTTGTTATGCGTATCTGAAAAGACATAGGATGAGTCAAAGGGGATCATTGTGTTAGTAAAAAGCCACTGTAGAAGCCTCATATGTAGCCTTGCCAGGAAAATTATTGTAATTGATGCTGCCGTTGATCCTAGTAGCTGAAGGACTGCCAGAGCTGAAACCTTGTCCTGAGAGAGTATCACCTGGAGCAGAGACCTTAGTCTTTCTAACCTTTGAAGTGGGAGAGAGACTAGGCAAGATTGAGTATTGAAAGTTGCCCCTATGAATTCCAGATTTCGAGAAGGAGTCAAGCCTGCACTTCTCTTCATTTACTGAGATACCTAAGAATTTTGCTAGCTTTAGGGTATAATGTAAGGCTCTAACTGGTAGACGCTTGGTGGGGGCAGTAAGGAGCCAATAGTCTAAATACGGAAACACCCAGAATCCTTGCAGTCTCAAGTGAGCTGTTACCACTGCCATGCATTTGGTGAACACTCTGGGGGCTGTAGAGTGACCAAATGGCACCGCTTGGAATTGGTAATGACTGGCTCCCAGCCAGAAGCAGAGGAATCTTTTGGAGCATTTGTCCATTTTTATGTGGCAATACACATCCTGAATATCTACTGAGCACATCCAATCGTCTTTCTCTAGAAATGATAGAATAGACTGAACTGTAACCATCTGGAATTTTGTCTGACAAATTTGTTTAGGATGCTGAGGTCCAAGATTGGCCTCCAGTCCCTTTGTCTTTTTTTGGCACTAAAAAGAACCTCGAGTAAAATCTGGATCCTATGTGGTCTGGTGGGACTGTTTGAATGACTTTTTAGGAGCAGCTTTTGTATTTCCTGAGCTGCTGCTTCCCTTTGACTGGGTGGAATGTTGGGAATATGCCTTAGTGGCCTTGGGTAAAGACTGAAAGGTATGTCATAACCTCTGGAAATTATCTTCTGCACCCAATAATCTGTGGTTATGGATTGCAAGGCAAGGTGGTGCAGAGAAAATCGTCGCCCAACTGCTTCCAGAGGTAAGCAATCAGGTCACTCTTCAGGAGCACTGATAGGGCTGTCTAGAGAAAGAATCTCTGGATCCCTGATTACGCAGACCCCCTCTGCCTCTGAAGGGGCATCTTCCAGAAGAGTGTCCCCCTCTGCCCTGAAGAGTAAACTCGTCACGTGCATCGCAGAAAAGACCTTGGGATTTCTTGTACCACATCTTTCCTTTCGTTTCCTTTGATTCCTAGAGTACAATCGTTGGGGGGGATGCACACCCACGGCAGACAGGGTCTTACCATCCTTTTCACACCTGGCTAAAGTGCCTTTTACCTTTGGGCCAAAAAGAGAAGAGGCCTCCATGTGAGCATTGATAAAGACTTAAAGGTATCCACAAAATCACATAGGCTCATCCAGGTATGACGCCTCATGACAACACCTGCACCCACTGCTCTAGCCACCTCTCTGGTAGTAAGACAAATCAACCACATGGAAAAGTTAGATACAGATTCCAGGGTGGCAAGCTGAGAGACAACTTTGTTGCGTACCTCATCAGAAACGGCTCCTGTTAAGTTTCCCGAGAGTTCCGAGATTAGGCCTCTCTGGAGCCGGGTAAAATGTGCCAAGTAGTTCAAGGACCGAATGGCAAAGTCAAAGAAGAATACACTCACTTCCCTAATCTGTCTATCACCCGAGAATTCCTGTTAGGGGGATGGAGAGTAGGGCTCTCCTCAACGAGCTCTTTCTTAGTGACTACCGCCTTCACCACCATAGCGTCTACTGGTAGGCCTATGGGTTGTCCTCTAGTGGAGAGAGAATTTTGTCTGGTCTATGGGAAATAGATTCAATGGTGTCAGGATTCCTCCAAGCGTGCTGCACGACGAGCTGAACTAGGTCATCTGCAGACAGGGTCACCCAAAATGTAGAGGGTCAAGCATGGAAAGCCTGCAAGAATACAGACTCCTTAGGAGGAAGGGATGCTGGGCTTCTAGTCTCCCTGCTGTTTTAAAATTTCCAGTACATCTCCAAAGGAGACATCCTCAGGGGAGACTGTGGGGACCCTTCGCCTTCATCATAGTCTGCGTCTTCTATAAGTGATTCCTTGGGGGAATCCATGTGCTTCCTCTTGCATGATTCTCTTATGTGGTACCTCCTCAGCAGGGACATCTGAGGACCCCGAAGAGTGTTTTGAGGTTTGCATGCCTGATGCCTCAGAAAAGTGGACTGTGTCAGCTGCGGTTCAGAGGAAAGATGTATATGGGTCTCAGACGCTGAAAGGACCAGCTGAGAGCCTGCAGAGACAACTGCCCCCTCCATCTCCTGGAAATCAGGCCCGCCCGAAGAGGGATGGAAGCCCAGAACTGAGAAAGACAACCTCGGGGCCGGGGTCACACCCTGCTCCGATGAGTGCAGCCCAGGGAAGGAGCCATGAGAGGACTTGGTGCCGCCAAGATAACTGGAATCATAGTAAACAGTGCCGTATAAAAAATAGGCATCATACTAGGGGTCACTGCCAACAGCCCAGTCATGATCCCAAGGATGTCTTGGCTCTGAGTGAATCTATGGCCAAAGGGTAAATCTGGAGCCATGGTAAGGTCTACCAATGGAACTGAAAAAGCTGGTACTGGGATAGGCATCAGTGTGAAGGGCTCCGATACCTCTAAGGAGGTTGGAGGAATATATGTTGGAGTCTGTGGAGAAAATCCCTCAGCTCTGGGAGGGAGGAGTTGGGTTTCCTCTGGCCGCCAGGAGCTGATCCACAAGTCTCACCACATCAAATTCCAAAAGGCTCCTGGAGGAGCGGGTTGACATCCCTGATGGAGAATCAGGGCGCTCTAGAAAGGGACTGTACTGTTGTCCAAAAAAGGTATATACCGACGGGGAACTTCGGGTCTGAGGGAAAATGTCACCTTTCTGCACCGTGGTCAAAGGACAACTAAGGTGTACAGAAGGAGGGGAAGTGACCTGAGCTGGGAGCACTATTTTTGGTGCTGGAAGGGAGATCGGTGCTGTAGAAGGAATTAGTTTTGAATGGTTCTGTAGTCACAAATCAGTGCCATAGTCTGTGCTTGCTTGAGGCATTGGTGCACAGGACAGTACCATAGTAGGCAGCTGAGGTCATGGAACAGAGGATTGCACCATAGAAGGAGTTTGAGGCCCTGGTGCTGAGGCTGCTGATGACAATTTAGGAAATTTTGCATTTGGTTCCGCAGATTTAACTGACTAACATATGGAGAGGAGGGTACGTATTGGCTCCTCCTTTTATATTCCTTTTTAGAAGGCGTCGAGCCCTCCACCTCAGATATAGCCTCTGAGAAAGGAGTTTTCAGGAGACCTTTATCAATTTATTTTTCCTTTCAGCCAAGGTACGGGCAACTAAAGCCCTCGCACATCTCGCATGGGGTTTGAACAGACAGATGCAGTACCCAGAGACAGTAAACACAGGGCAATTGATTATCCAAATTCGGCATTTTCCTGCCACACTGGTCGCACTGTTTTAAGCCGGTTCCCTTTTTTTCAGACACATTTATAAAGCAAAAAGCTTATCCAACAGTAGCCAAGAAATGAAAGTTTTTTTTTAACAATGGTAGAAGGAAGTACCTAACGGGTAAAGAGAGAAAAAGAAAAAGGGGAAGGAAATACCAGCAATGGTATTGAAAATTACCTCAAAGGTAAGGGAAGGCCTGTAACAGCAATGGTACAAAGAATACCAAACCTTGGTAAGAAATAAGAAAGGGGACACTCAGATAGCAAACTCTAAACTCTAAACGAATATTAACCAATTATAAATTCACAACAAAATGCAAGAAAAAACAATAAAAGTTTACAGTAAAAAATTTCTAATGACTTAGCTGAGAGCTGGCCTGACGCGTCTTGACTCAATACGTGGTAAATGAGATCTAAGGTGACAGAGAGAGGGACACTATGGGTAAGCTTAGCTCGAGAGTTTCTTGGCTGGCACAAGCTTGTTATAATGGCCGATTCGGTTCTGAGGATGGAACCGATACCCATCAGTAAGGAATGAATGAAGATTAACAACATCAGATAATGTGGATACCCTGTAGCCTACAATGAGCTATAACTGGAGCCAAGCACTTTAGACTATCCACAGCACAGTGTTCACAAAGGGTAAGGCAGAGAACAGATAATGTGATCCAAACACAACCTTAAAACACTAGTGTTTACCAGGAAACTTGAGAGAGGAACAAGAGGTAACAGGTCCGATTTCAATTATGAGGTAACAGGTTGTGAAGTGGCATGATTTTGAATTTGGGCACTATCACAAACGGGTTTAGGAAAGATCTATCCAGAACTGGTCTCCAAGCACTTTATTTGGCACTAACAGCATCCTTGAATAAAAACCTTTGCCTATCCAGAAAGAAAGAACTGGTTCTATCACTCCTTGGGCAGCATGTGATGAAAGACCAGTGAAAACAAAAAAAAGTCTGATATGGAGGATGAAAAATGATCCACTTGGATAGGGAGAATTCCCTCCCACTGCAATCTGCAACCTTGATGAAGGATCTTTAGAACCCATTTGTTAAACTATTACCAAAAGAGCAAAATGGAGATTTAAATTTCTGAAATAAAATGAGACCAGGGTGGGTGGGGGTCACATGGTCTCAATTTACATGGACTGTCTGGTTTTGGAAGGTCAAAGGACTTATTTTTGGAACCTCTTGCCATTTCCTCTTAAACATATGATTACCTGTTTGAGACCGTTTATTCTGCTTTTTTGCAGAAACTCGATGAGGAGTTGGAGAATCTGTTAGAAAATTAGGAAAGGGAAGGCTGGCAAGTCTTCAAGATTCTCTAAATCAGCTGACCACTGCAGCAGAAGGGCCAAAAACTGGGAGGTTCTGAAAATGGAGCCAAGCAAACCATCAAAAACCGCACCAGTGCCCACAGCCCTGGAGGAAGTATCAACATTCACACAAACACTGTAAAACAAGGAGTAGTAACCTGTGCGATAGAAGAAATAATTTAAAGCAGATTTTCCCTCACAAGAAGAAACTGCGAATAAAACATTCCTCATACTTTCAGAATTAGTCAGAAAAAAACATGAACATATGAGCCTAACAATTCAAAATTCTGAAAATCAAAGTTGCAAAAATTTACCTTTTCCCCCATACTTAACAAGAACTTTCCCATCCTCATCAGAAAGAGGAGGATTGGAATTAAGTGTTTAGCAGCAGTGGGATCAACTGAAGTTACAGCTTCTGGGTCAGGTTTGGAAACAGTGTATAAAAACTTAAAAGACTGAGGAACTTTAGGTTCACAGGATGTTGCTAGGCTACTGATCAGAGGGTCATAGCTGTAAAATCTCAATATAATACCAGATGAGAGATATCTATGTCCAAGATTTTTCTGTAAAGTATTACCCAAAAAGAACCTCAAGTAAAATCTGGATCCTATGTGGTCTGGTGGGACTGTTTGAATGACTTTTTAGGAGCAGCTTTTGTATTTCCTGAGCTGCTGCTTCCCTTTGACTGGGTGGAACATTGGGAATATGCCTTAGTGGCCTTGGGTAAAGACTGAAAGGTATGTCATAACATCTGGAAATTATCTTCTGCACCCAATAATCTGTGGTTATGGATTGCAAGGCAAGGTGGTGCAGAGAAAATCGTCAGATAAGAAGCAGGGGCAATCACCAGCAGAAATTTACAGTTTCCCATCCAGTTGTCCAGGTTGCACTTAAACAGGGCATTGGAGGTGCTCTGCTTGACATGGGTTGAAGGCCTATTCCAGAGGAGTGGGAACCTCAGAGATTCATCTCTCCCCAGCAGGTCCTATTTCTGTTGCAGGCTAGACGGAGGTCCTTGGAATAGGTGATAAGTCCAATCTGACTTACTAATATGCAGCATTTCATTAGATATGGGTCTGAGATAGCCCTGTAAGCCAGACACAAGTCACCTATAAGTAGTCTATACACTACTGAGTACAATGACAGCGACTTCAGTCTGTCCTCATAAGACATGTGCTGGAGATCCTGAATTTTCTTAGGAATCTCTGAGGTCTCTCAAGCTGCTGCAGGTGTCTGGTACAGTACATACCAAAGGGAGCATTATATTTAATAACTGTCCTGATGTGGGAAGAGTACAGGGGAGTTCTAAAGTACAGTTTTGTACCTACCATAAATGTAGATGTTCGAAGATCCACATTGCTGCAGTCCTAACACTTGGATAGTCCGCTGTCCCAGTCGGCCCGAATACCAAAGTATAAGGCTGACGTCGGTCAGGGCGCATTAGTCTGACGTCAGGACGTCAGGGTACAAATGCGCATGACCGACGTCATATCCTCAGTCTTTTCTTGCCCCAGATGTCAGAAGACCCTAAGAAGATAAGGCCAAAACCAAAAAACACCAAACACTCCTGTACCAAATATATATATACAATATATACAATTTACAAAAGTACAACCCCACCCACACAACCACCCCTAAACACAGAGGGGAAGGAGGGAGGGTAAATTGGACTGCAGCAATGTGGATCTTGAACATCTACATTTATGGTAGGTACAAAACTGTACTATGTTCTTCATCCCACATTGCTGCAGTCCTAACACTTGGGTAGAATCCCAAAGCAGAGGTAAGGGAGGCTGGCAAATCATAAAGAAGCTGGAGCTGTCAACATGCCCTGCAAAATAGCCGTGGCAAAACCAGCCCTAGATTTAGAGTAGAGAGGAAGGTGGTAATGCTTAGAGAAAGTATGCACTGAACTCCAAGTAGCTGCCTCCAAAATATCCTTAGTTGCCACCCCCCTTAGAAATGCTGTTGAAGTGGCAGTAGCCCTAGTGGAATGAGGCCTGATCCCAGCTGGAATCTCCTTGCCATGATGGGAATAACAAAATGCAATGCAAAACCCAATCCACTCAGAAATAGTTTGTTTTGACACAGGCTTGCCCTGAGAACTCAAAGCAAAAGAAACAAACAACTGCTGAGACTGCCTAAAATCCTTAGTCCTGCTTAAATAATAACGCAACTGCCTGTGTACATCTAAAGTGTGCAAAATCTTTTCCCTTTTATTTTGGGGATCTGCATAAAAAGTGGGCAAATGAATAGTTTGGTTTAAAGCCACACTAGAGACCACCTTAGGCATAAAGGAAGGATTAGTACGTAATGATACCCTATCCTTATGGAAAATCAAAAAAGGCTCAACCGCCATAAGGGCCTGCAATTCAGAAACCCTTCTTGCAGAAGTAATGGCCAACAAAAAAGCAGTCTTCCATGACAAGTATTTCAATTCAGCAGTAGCCGCAGGCTCAAAAGGTTGTAGAGTAAGTTTCTCCAACACAAAATTGAGGTCCCAAGCAGGAGTAGGAGCTCTACGTGGGGTCTTATATTCTTTGCCCCTCTAAGAAATTGCTTAAACAAAGGATGAGAAAACAATGGTGGGTCACAATCATAGTGAGCTGAAATTGCTGCAGCATGAATCTTAATGGAAGAGAAAGACAAACCTTTGTCCAATAACTCAGTAAGATATTGAAGAGCCACACTCAAATTTGGCTCAGAAACATCCAAATCCTTTGCTGCACACCAAAATAAAAATCTCTTCCATTTTCCTGCGTACACTTTCCTTGTACTAGGTCTTCTGGCTTCCATAATCACATTCAAAACTTGTTGAGGAAGCTGAGACCTGCTATGGTTCAAAACAGAATATGGAAAACCAAATGTAAGTCACACAAAACCAGGAAGAGACTCCAAGACCGTCAAATGAAGACAATAATTCGATAAAAAGGCAATTCCTTTATTCGACTGTTAGATGATAAAATCCAAAGGTTAACAAAGTGAGAAACAGCAGTATAAGACAAGCGCTTTCGCTTGGGTAATACCAAGCTTTATCAAGTCAAAAACAGTTTTTTTCAAAAGAAGCTACTGTTTAAATAAAAGTCTTAGTTGATCACATGCTTAATTACAGCTGGGTCTCATTAAAGAAATTAGAGGTGTCATGAGCAAATAAATAAGCAACTCAATCAAGTGAGCATAAAAAATGTTTGAAATCCACACTGCTTGTGACATGATGCGTAACTAATGTACCATGTTGGTACCTTTATAAAATTACATACATGAATTATTCAATAAAAAGAAAAAGAAAAAAGCAGTGTTGAAAATGTAAGTAAAAGTAGGAATAAAAATAAAAATAAAAATAGGGGTTGTATACAAACCAAATGGATTTAAAATCAGCAATATAGAATAGGCTAAAAATGTGTATATTACATTCTTGTTGATCATGTAGGAATGATAGCATAATACAAATAAATGGCATAATTGATAGGTTGTAAGATGTATATAAAATGTGTGTAAAGTGAGGTATGAGGTGGTAATGTTGTAGAAAAACATGTTACAGCCTGGCTCTTCTGAGCTTCAACACTGAGCCTATGCTAAGTGTACCATTTAGCCCCGGAGGCCTACCTGCATCTAATCCGAGCTGCCAAATCAGCTCCCTGTATTCCAGGGTAGATTCCCAATCACCTCCTCTAGTACTGGGGTTCACTTGCTCAAGAATCATGAAAGAGTTTGTAATTATGACATGTGAGTGAATGTTTGAAAAAGGCATTACTTTCCTTTTTCTTTTCAATGTCATAAATATGCTCGTACAACCTTTTCCTGAATTCTCTCTCTGTTTTACCTATGTAAAAGGCACCACAGGTGATGCAGAGCCCAATGTAGACCACTCCTTTAGTTGCACATGAAAAATGGCCAGGAGATCTGATGTGAATGTGTCTAGATTTTAGGTAAATGTGAGATTTGTTTATGATAAGAGGACACTGCTTGCAGGCACCACATTTAAAGGTGCCTTTGTTTTGTTGTAGGTTGTGAGTAGTTGTTGTTAGTTTCTTCTCAAAGATTTCTTTGAGGTTTTGCCCCCTCTTCCTAACAAAATTGGGCTTGGCTGGAATAATGTTCCTGAAGTCATCATTACGCCAGCACAAACCAATATTTGGAAACAATGGTTTCAATTTGTTCGAGTTGTCAGAAAAGGTGTAGATGAAGTTGCCATCCTTCTCTTTGTTTTGTTGTTGTGTGAGGTTGGGAATCTGCACTTGTGTGCCAAACAGTGGAGGGTATAAAGTGTCTCTTTTGGTTAGAATTTCATCCGTTAGAGAATTGAGCAAGTTGACAGGGTAACCTCTTTCAATGAACATACGGTGTAGATTCTGGATCTCCTCTAAGAAGTCCGAAGGTCTGCTACACATTCTTGATGCTCTTATAAGTTGTCCCTTTATTATACCTTTCTTTTGATGAAGCGGGTGCTGACTCTCATAGTGTAGTAGAGAGTTGGAGAAAGTGGGTTTCCTGTAAACCTTGGAATATAATTCCAAAGATTGAGGGTCCCTGTGAATAGTGACGTCAAGATAGTGCAATTCTTCATGGCTAATATTGTGTGTGAAGGTCAAGAACTCCGTGGTGTTATTGATGTGTTGCAGGAAAGCCGATAACTGGTCCTCAGTGCCTTTCCAAATGAGGCAGATGTCATCAAGGTATCTGCAGTAAAAGGTGAGAAACTGTGCCCAAGTCGTGCCAAATATGTACTCTTGCTCCCATCTGTGTAGTACCACGTTGGCATAATTGGTAGCAAGAGGCACCCATCGCCACTCCTTTTAACTGCTTAAATAGTTCCCCATTGAAAAAATATAGTTGTTGTTTAAAACCATGTTCATCATGTCAATGATTAAATTGATGAAGTTGTTGCCCAAGTTGGTTTCTTTGGTGAAAAATCAGCAAACCATTCTAACCCTGTCAGTGGGGAATGCTTGAAAAGAGGTCTTTAATGTCAATGGTGACCAAAGAGGAGGGGGCAGTTGGTAACAGGGAAAAGCTTTAAGAATTCCCATGAGTCTTTGCACACATGAGTAAGAGCATGAATGTGTTGTTTAGTAACATAGTCAATAAACTTGGCAATGGGTTCAGTCGCACCACCTGCACCCGAGACAATAGGTCTAAAACTCAACCGGTTGATTCCCTTGTGTGTCTTTGCGATTCCTAAGATGACCTGAATTGTTGGTTTATTAACAATCAAAAAATTGTAAAGTTTTTCATTTATAAATCCCTGCAATAAGTTGTCATATAAGGAGGATTTGATTTTTGCAAGTGCGATATTGTATTCGTTCCGAGAAATGAAACAATACTGGGTATCATCATGTAAAACATGATGCATACTGGCTTCATAAGCGGACTCGTACATGAGAACCACACCACCACCTTTATCAGGTTTCATGATTCTGATGTGTTCTTCAAACAATTTGTTGATGTATTCAAAATGTTCAGTATTCAAGTTGGTTAGGTGCGGTCTCGGGGGGTTACCATACATGTTTCGCAAGTCCTGTTCAATTAGTTCCTCATACAATCTGAGAAGTGGATGCGTGGGGGGATTGAAAATGCTTTTCCTACACAATCCTGTAGGTTGCCAAATTTGTCCTTTAAAAAAGTGTTTGAGGTTAAGTCCTCTGATAAATAACTTGAGGTCAACTAATAACTGAGCCAAGTTTGCTCTGTTGGTGGGGACAAAATGAAATCCTTTGGTGAAAAGATTGAAAGCTGTGTCATTGACTACAAGGTCTGTGTAGTTGTAAATGGTGAAATCATTTCTCCTAAAGATAGTGCAGTTGGCATGTTCGGTTGCAGTGATATTGGTGCTAAGCGGGACAGCAGGGTACATAAATTCAATGCTGGGGCAGATTTGATCGGAGGAATTTGCAACATCTTGAGAAATATTCTCTAATATTATTTGTTCGTCCACCTCCACCCTGTTCTCTGTGGTTTGGGACCCCATGCCCCGGGCCTCCCGGGGTGTGTGGGAAAATCCTGCTCACGTTGCCTTTTGTCTTTTTCAGCCAAACGCTCACTTCTACGTGGAGCATGGTGGGTGTCTGGCTGAAAAACATCATCTCCATCATTGCCAGGGGTACTAGTTAATCTAGCAGTTTTAGAAAATTTGTTATGACAGGGATATGCTAAATCATTCCTATATTCATGTAAATCCCTCTCAAGCTTTCTTATTTTTCGATTCATAATTTTATTACAAAATGAATCAACATCATCAAACACCTTATCATATTCGTGTTTGACCGTGGAGAAGTGGTTGTCAGAAACAACCAACTGATGTAAAGCATTCAGTTCAGTATTTAGCATGTTAGCTTTACTTTCATATTCTGCAATCATTAGCTTCATAATTTCAATCCCTGCCTTGTCAAATATGTCACACATTTGTCTGTATTGTGCAGTGCCATGTTTACGTAATTTGGAAATTTAAAACCGTAAACCCTTGAATCGTTTAACATTAACACATTCATACAAGTAGTCTATTTCCATTTGGTTGCTTCTCAACCCATACAATTTGTTTTTAAAGTCATCAAAATCCCCTTCAATTGAGGTGGAATTATTGGAACGAACAGTACCTTTTTGGAAAATGAAGGGTTTGTTAGCCCAGTCAGTGAAATTAAAATCCTTGGGTTTCTCCTTCCCTCGTTTTGAACGAGTAGAGTTGGTGGACTTGGTGCTGGGGGCGTTGTTGTGGGCATCCGCGTCTACATGCGTGGTGGTATCCAAAATCGTTCTTTTGCCATGCAAGTCCAATGAGTGCGTTTTGTTGGCCTGAGTATCAGCCAAGGATGCAGAGTTGTTGGCATTAGTGTTGGCGTTTTGTTGTGCATGCAGCAGCCCTTTTAGTTCAGCTAGCATGTTTAGAACCTCGTTGAATTGATGCGTGAAACCGGAAGTTGATTGCCTTCCTGAAGCAAATGCGTGTAACAGCAGGATCGAACGTCTCCACTGCAGCGGTCATGGTGTAGAGCAAAGCCACGGAAAACCAAATGTAAGTCACACAAAACCAGGAAGAGACTCCAAGACCGTCAAATGAAGACAATAATTCGATAAAAGGCAATTCCTTTATTCGACTGTTAGATGATAAAATCCAAAGGTTAACAAAGTGAGAAACAGCAGTATAAGACAAGCGCTTGGGTAATACCAAGCTTTATCAAGTCAAAAACAGTTTCTTTCAAAAGAAGCTACTGTTTAAATAAAAGTCTTAGTTGATCACATGCTTAATTACAGCTGGGTCTCATTAAAGAAATTAGAGGTGTCATGAGCAAATAAATAAGCAACTCAATCAAGTGAGCATAAAAAATGTTTGAAATCCACACTGCTTGTGACATGATGCGTAACTAATGTACCATGTTGGTACCTTTATAAAATTACATACATGAATTATTCAATAAAAAGAAAAAGAAAAAAGCAGTGTTGAAGCTGTTTCTCACTTTGTTAACCTTTGGATTTTATCATCTAACAGTCGAATAAAGGAATTGCCTTTTTATCGAATTATTGTCTTCATTTGACAGTCTTGGAGCCTCAAAACAGAATATGCCAGGCTGTTAGATGAAGAGAGTGAAGCTTGACATTGAGTAGATGCCCGTCCTTTTGAGACAATAGGTGTGGAATCAAAGGTAAGGGCCATGGAGGCTTCCTTACCAGACTCCTCAGCAATGGGTACCAGTGCTGCCGAGGCCAATCTGGAGCTATTAAAATCATCCTTGGCTTGTCCTGTCTGACCTTTAGGAGTACCTTTGGGAGGAGAGGCAGAGGTGGAAAGGCATACACATGAAGATTTTCCCAACTGAAAGAAAGAGCATCCACTTTCCAGGCTGTGTGATGAAACCTTTTCGTGCAAAACTTTGGCAGCTGGTGGTTTAGTGGAGAAGCGAACAGATCTATGTCTGGAGTGTTCCAGGACACTGTCAATGTCTGAAATACATGAAGATCCAGTTTCCACTCGTGGGGATCCATGATTTGCCTGCTTAACACATCTGCTAAGGAGTTCTGTGCTCCTGGTAGAAACCTTGCTTGAAGATTCAGTTGCAAGCTTAATGCAGTCTCCCACAAAATCATTGCTTGCCTGCATAGAGGATAAGAATGTGTTCCCCTTGTTTGTTGATGTACCACATGACAGTTGTGTTGTCTGTTAGAATCAACACCTGCCCTGGAAGAAGTAAATCCTTGAAAGCCAGTAATGCAAACTGGACTGCTAACATCTCCTTCATGTTGATATGTAGATGCTGCAGTCTGGCAGGCCACTTGTCTTGTATCCACTTTCCATTCAGATGAGCTCCCCAAGCTGTGTCTGAGGCATCTGTCGTTAGAATCTGACTCGCCTCTGGCCGGGTCACAGAGAGTCCCTTGTTTAGGTGACATTCCTGAGCCCACCACAAAAATTCCTTTTGAATGCAAGGTATTATTTGAATGACAGTGTCCAAATCCTGGCAGTGCTGTGTCCATACATTTTGAGATACCATTGTAGCTTCCTCATATGCAGTTTGGCATTGGGAAGTACCAGAATACAAGATGCCATGAACCCTAAGGCTTGAAGGACTGTCCTTGCAGTCAGCCCGGACTGATGAGACAGTTGATGGAAGTAAAGAAAGATTCTTTTGTTTGTCCGGGGTTAAAAAGGCCATCTGGGATGCTGTATTCAGTCTCACGCCCAGAAAGCACATGTCTTGAGAGGGTACTAGACTGGACTTTATTTCGTTCACAGAATACCCTAGGCATCTTAGCACTGCTATCACATATTCCAAATGCTGAAGAAGCACGTCCTTTCCTTGAGCCAGAAGCAGGCAGTCGTCCAAGGATAGATTTGTATTCCTTTTAGCCTGAAGAAAGCTATCACTGGAGCCAGAACCTTTGTGAATACTCTGGGCGCAGTAGATAAGCCAAAGGGCAATGCAGAGAACTGATAATGAGAATTCCCAGCTCGAAAACGCAGATACTTCCTGCAAATTAGTCTGATAGGAACATGAAGGTAAGCTTCCTTGAGATCCAAAGTTACCATCCAGTGATCTTTGCCCAGCATAGGTAAAAGCTGCTGTAACGTCAACATTTTGAACTTGGGAATGTCCAGATAAGTGTTGAGGATAGACAGATCCAAAATTGGTCTCCACGTGTTCCCCTTTTTTGGTACTAGGAACAGGCGAGAATAAAATCCTAGGCCCCTTTCTGGCACAGGAACCGGCTGAATGGCCCCAATTTGGAGCAACAGAGAAATTTGCCTGTGAGCCTCTTTCCTTTGCTGAGGAGGAATGTCTGGCATGCCTTTGAAAGGAGGCAAGGTATGGAAATAAAACCTGTAACCGTGGTGAATGATATCCAATACCCATCTGTCTTGGGTAATTAAACTCCAGTTTTCTTTGAAGAGTGCCAACCTTCCTCCCAAAGGTGCTGCCAGATGAGAAGATTCTGGCAGCTGAAAAGGCAGGTCATTGGGTCTGTTTGAAAGGACTGACCCCTGCCCTCACCAGAAGACTGAGCAGGTGAACTCCCTGTTCTAGGCCTAAAAGAACCTTGAGCTCTGCCCCTACCACGTCTAGACCTACCCCTAGACTGGGAATCATAAGCAGGATATGTCCACCCCTTGGTAGGCCAATTTCTACTAAACTTGGAGGCTGAACCTGCAAAAATCTTTAACAGTCTGCATAGACTTAGCCTTGTCTTCCATTTTCTTTAGAACTGCTTCCACAGGCGAACCAAACAACACATCAGATTGTAAAGGAGCATCTAAAATCCTTGTCTTCACATGCTCAGCTAAATTCTGATCCCTCAGCCAGGCGTGCCTGCGAAGAACCGAACCAGTGGCAGCCACCCTCGAAGAGGCCTGCACAGCATCAAAACCACATTGCAAAGAATGCTTACCCACCTGTTCAGAAACGAACTAAATCCTGCAACTCTTTACACTCAATACCTTCCGCCAAAGCATCTACCTTAGACTTTAATTGTGAAAGGAGATAATTTTGATATTTCAACATGTGAAACTGGCAATTCAAAGCTCTCATGGCCAAAGTGGAAGAAGTATACACTTTCTTTCCCCATCTATCCAAAGCCCTTGCCTCTTTATCCGGAGGAACAGGATTTTTAACAACAGAAGCCTTAACACCTTTAGGCCCCTGTGAAACAGTTTCTGGGTCTGCCCTAGGACTCTTAAAAAGATACTTATGAGCTTCAGGCACCCTATAATATCTATCTGGTTTAACTGGAGCAGGAGGCAAAGAATCGGGGTTCAGAGAAGCCTCTGCAAAAACATCCTCCACCACATCTAGAACAGGAGGTATAGCTAAAGGCCTATGCTGGGGTAGGAACAAAAATTCCCTAAGCCTTTTCCTGGAATCAGAGAAATCCTGACCTTCCCATTTAAAATGCTCCCTCATGGAATGAAGAGTCTCTGAAAATGAAAAATCCTCAGGAGGAGAAGCAGGAGGAGTAGAATCATCCACATCAGAATCAGAGTAAGGGGAATACTCCTGCAAGTCTTCAGCCGAAGACTCAGAAGCATCCGAACACTGCTCAAAACTCCCAATCTCAGGTTCCACCCTAGGCCTCTTATCAGGAGGGGGCATAGAACCTCTAATCATTGTAATCAAATCTTCTGCCATCTTAAGCATATGCTTCTTAGGTACAGACCCTGAAGAACTAGGGTAACACCTGAAACAAAACTTGGCCTGCCCCTGGGAGAAGCCTTGGAAACAGCAGGGGAGGGCCTAACCACCTTAGGAAGGGAGGGAAGAACAGCTACCTGAGAAGCCCCTTCCGCCTGGCCTACCTCCTGAGAGGTCACATCTTGTAGTAATAAAGTCTCTCCCTGGGATTCCAAAGAAATTTCTGGCTGAACCCCTGGCTCCACCGAGCCCTCTAAAGAACCGACGTCCGTGCGGACGGTTCTTCCAACCTAGGCTTTGCTGTTTTGTCCTTGCGCTTTTGGCGAAGCGGTGGAGCATCCGACGGCATTTTATAATTACACCGCTTCCCAAAAACTAACCTGGCACAATCTAATCTTCTCTTTATCGTGCGTTTGTTAAATCTAGCACAAGAGCGACAGCCAACAACGTCGTGCTCAGGCCCTAAGCAAGGTATACACAAGGTATGGTAATCCCTATGAGGTATCTGTTTCCCACAAGAAATACAGTTATTCACTTTTTCTGACATCCGGTAAAATACTGAGGCAAGAAAAAACCAAAATATTCCCCAACGGGGTACTTAGCCAACTTGGATTCGGTCTGAAACTCCGACTTCGGAAAATCTCAGAACGCCAACCTGCACTTGCAAAACTGCTTCTGCATCGGACCATGCGGCAAAAAAGACTGAGGATATGACGTCGGTCATGCGCATTTGTACCCCGACGTCCTGACGTCAGACTAATGCGCCCTGACCGACGTCAGCCTTATACTTTGGTATTCGGGCCGACTGGGACAGCGGACTACCCAAGTGTTAGGACTGCAGCAATGTGGGATGAAGAACATTCTCTTTTGCTCGAGACGATGCCTTTGCTTTTCAGGTGAGACACACAGAATTCCTTCCTCACCACAACAGATACATGGTAGGGTATTACCGTTTATTTTATAATCCGCAGGGACTTTGTTTTAACAAACTGAATGATACATTTTTTAGCATTTAGTTTAAGACCACGGCTTTGGCACCAATCATTCATTGGTCTGTGTAAGCCCCTTTTGAAGAATGCTGACATTGCTAGTGGACTCAATGATAGCACCTAATTGGGAGTCATCTACAAATCTTGTTAGCCACAGCCTATTTTGGCCTAGACTTCAGAAGTACAGACCAAACAGGGGGGCCAGGAATGACCCTTGTGGGACCGCACTTGTTACAGGTCTGCTGGTAGAAGTGAAGTCTCCCACTTTGAGTGTTGTCAAACTGTGAGGCAGTTTGCAACCCACCTAACAATAAAGGAATTGATCTTCACCTGGGCTAGTCTCTCAACAATGCCAGAATGTGGGATTGTGCCAAAGGCCTTGGCCAAGTCAAGACAGGCTGGGTGCCCAGCTTTGCCTTCATCTATGCCTCTGATTACATTCTCAATGTTGTCCACAAGGTTTAGCAAGCATGTCCTATCCTTGACAAAACCAAACTGGGATGGATCTAGGGTTTGGAGGTCACCTATATCCTTATTCACGGGATCCATGATGATTTATTCCACTTCCTTACAGATGAGGCTGGTTAAACCTATGGGTCTACAGTTACCTGGGTATATTGCCAAGCCACCCTTGTGAAGGGTGATAGTCGCCGTTTTCCATTCAGTGGAGACAAAGACAGTACTCAGGCATGGTTAAATAGGGTGCCTAGTGGAGTAGCTAGCTTTTAAGTACATTAAGAATACAGCCAGGAATGCCATCTGGTCCCATGAAGGCTGTGTTCTTAGTGTTGGAGACAGCACTGATGGCTTGCTCTTTCTTGATGAAGGGAGAAGGTGATGGTGAAGACAAGGTTTGCGGTATGCTTGAGGGGGATGGGGGGTGAAATTTTCGCTTAACCTGTTTGCTAGCAGATGTGCAATTTCTGCATGGTCAGTTCGTGTTATACCATCCACAATTAGTTCAGCACACATCTGAGTCCTACCTTTTAGGTTGCATATGTAGCTGAAGAAGGCTTTATAGTCATCCTTAGCTATGGTTGCTAAATTTTTCTCATAGTTGCTCTGAGGATTTTAAGAGTGGTCTTATTTGCTTGTTTAGATCGAGGAGGGTGTTCTTCCAATTCTGTATTCTCACTTTCATATTTTTAGATATCAGTTTCTCTTACTGTATAATCTATAACTGCTAGAAGTCCACCTGGATGGTTTGTTTTTTCTTGAAGATCTTGCTTTAATCCCATCAGGCACAGATGTGTCTATACATTTGTGTAGATGTTTATACAGGGTATCAGTTTATACTTTGGTATAGCCATCAATGCCATCTGTGAAAACTGGAGCTTGGAAGTCTATTACGCCATCCCTTAGGAGGTTATAGTTAGCTTTGGTGAAATTTTGTTAGCCTGATTTCTCCTTCAGAGAGTTCTGGTGCTACCGTGAATTCAAATATGACTGATTTATGGTCGGCTTTAACAAGTTAGGCCCTAAACTTGAGGCACTGCATTTGTCACTCATACTGGTATGGAAGAGGTCTGGAATATTAGAGCCCCTTGTGAGGTGGTGCACTATTTGTTCCAGAGCATTTGAGTTAAAGTCCAGGAACTTTTGTATGATTGAGTTTGGGCTTGTACAAGATTCCTAATTAATGGAGAGATAGTGGAAGTCACCCATGACTAGGGTGTTAGACTGTGCTTTGATTGTCCCACGTAGGTCTAAATAAGCTGTGTGGGCTTCATGGAAGGAGACCTGCAACAGACAATGACATGGTGGGGGGTCTTACCCATGACAATTTAGATGGAGTAACTCAGAGTTATCTTGTCTAACCAGTCTACAGGATTAATTATCTTTAATGAAGATAAATACTCCACCGCTTTTGGTTCTCACACCTTCAGTTTGCGGTCTGAAAGTGTGGAAAACATTGTAGACTTGTAAGGCCGGAGTACTTTCTGCGGTCTTGAACCAGGTTTCTGTGACTACACAGATGACATCTTCCAGGGAGAGGAGTGCTTCCAGAGTACAGTTTCTGATTTAAACTCATAACGTTTAGCAGTATGACCCTTAGTTTCTTTGCGATTGACATTTTCATGTTGGAAATTTTGTTTTTGTGACCGTGCCTAAGAAAGGCATTATGGGGAGGCAAGTGCCTTAGCCAGCAACCGAAAGCCTAGAGGTGCTAGGTGAAATCCATCTCTGGCAAAGCAGTGTGGTCTATCCACCATGTCATCCCAGGCTGACAGGAACTGGATCCCCTTAGAATGATACCAGAACTAAAGTCAATCATTTTTTGTTCATATTGTGGTATCATCTTGGCAAGGGTAAAATGCTGCTCAAAGCTAGGGACATACCTGCCTGGGACACACATTCTGAGAGCTCAATCATGTCTCTTCATATAGTTCACAGAGGTACGTCTCAAGTCTTTCACACAACGAATTATGACGGAGTCAAAACGGTACTTCTTGTTGAGAGACATGAGTATATGTGCGATCTGATTAATCCTTGCACTAGACAGGTGACCGTAACCTTCTCCTTGTTTAACCTGGTGAGTGGGGTATCTGTGTGTCTCACTATAGTCACATATAACAACATTTGGAAGAGATGTGCATTGACTTAAGGGCTTATTTGGTGAAACACTGATGTTAGTATTGTGTGTACTGGGTGCTTTGGATGTAGTGTTAGGGGTAGCATTTTTGTGTTTTGGGGGTCTCTGGTGCTTGGGTATGTTTCTGGAGAGTACCTCCACATATGAAGGTTTATATGTTGGGTGGATATTGTGAGTGAGAATTGTTGTGTGTGAGGTGTCTGTTTAGTGTTGCTGTTCTGGGTGTGAGAGAGCAGTGATTCCAGATTTAGGGTAGGAGCATCTCTCGCAAATTGTACTTGAGTGATTTAGGAGTAAGTGGTTGTCAGGGTACACGAGTCAGTCACTGCACTGCCTCCAAAAAATGGTCAACCAAGCTAGCAGAAGTAACAGAAGGAAACTGTCTATAAATGCAAGGTTTGAAACTAGTATCTCCACAGATAAGGAGAAAAAGATGGGGGTATCTGGTAGGGGACCAACTTATGGGGTGTAAAGTAGGTGGTCAATAAAAAAAGGGGATCTCTAGGATCTGATTCTGATAGTTAAGAGGTAAAAATTGCTGTTCAGTGGTTCACTGTACAATTGAGAGCAGTTTAAGAACTGCTCTGTTAGATAGCAGCCACTTCTAAGGGAAAATTCGTCTACTAGCGCTTTTCTGTCTATAACTGCCAAGAATTACCCCCTCTGTGAGACAATGTGTGATTGTGCACTACACACAAAAGAGCAAAACAGCTAATACAAAGAAACTAGTATAAAAGCACAAACTGACCCCTTAGTATAAAAGCACAAACTGACCCCTGAACTAATAACCTTCAATTAGACAGTCCTACTGTACACTCCTGCCAGTGGGTGGCCATGGTGGTGCAGCGGTTAGTGTTGCCGCCTCACAGCAAGAGGTTCTCCAGTTCGATCCTCGGCTAGGGTGCCTTCTGTGCGGAGTCTGCATGTCCTCCCTGTGGTCACATGGGTTTCCTCCCACATCCCAAAAACATGATATAGGTGGATTGGACACTCTAAATTGGCCCTAGGTGCGAGTGTGTGCATGTGTGTACCTTCTGTGGAAGGTTGGGCGCCGGGCTGGCAACTTGGCAGAGAAAAACTCCACTGCCAATCATGAGCGGACAGGTGATCCGCTGTGGCGACCCCTAACTGGGAAAAGCCGAAAGAAGAAGACTACTGTACACTCCTGCCACAAGGGTGTGTGTGTGTGGGGGGGGGGGGGGGGGATTCTCCAAAAGATGATGTCCTGATTTTTAGTGCTCAATCCTCAAACAGAACTGGATCCAACCAGTCTGAATCCAATCTATGCCACGACCAACAGAAACTGAACAGAATTAAAGCAGAATACTTTTTCCTTCTTAAATTAAATAGGCAACACAGTAAAAAGCAGCACAGTTTTTTTTTCTTAAATTAAATAGAGCAACATAATAAAATAGAATAAGAAGTTATGTACCTACCATAACGTTCCAAGTTAGTGGTCTTCTTCTCGCCTTCTTTCTTGCTGGTTGGGTTCCATCAGAGAGACTACGAACTCTGTTTCAGTTTTACTGCTGCATTTGCTGCACTTGACTGCATTTCACACCAACTGCTGCTTTTACTTGAGAACATTTGATGTTAAGTTGTCTATCGCGCCTTCATTCTTGCTGGTTGGGTTCGGAGCTGATCCTTGGTTCCGACTCGGCCATCTTCAAAAGCTCAAGAGCTGCTTACTGGCTCGAGGCCCCCCCTATATCCCATGATGCCTGGCGCTAGATACCCAGATCTCATTTGGTAACCTAACTACAGACATAACAACAATTATAATAATACAGTAAATTTAGCAGGATACAGGAACCTACTGGAGAGACTGACAGAAGTAATAGCCAGAGAAGACTCAGCCAGTGATCAACAAACCTAAGGAACTCTTCTCGGTCTACTAGGATAGGGGGATGGAGGGTGGGACGCAAGAAAGAAGTCAAGAAGACAACTAACATGGAACGTTATGGTAGGCACATAACTTCTTAATGTTAAGTGGTCTATCTCGCCTTCATTCTTGCTGGTTGGGACAGCGTCCCTAGCACCTCAATCCTGGGTGGCTCATCGGAACAGACTCTTCAGAACAGTGGAACTAAAATCAGCTCTGCTTCTGGAAGCCACATCCAGCTTATAATGTGATATGAAGGTATGTGGATTAGCCCATGTAGCTGCTGCACAAATAGTTTCCATTGGCAATCTGGCTTGAAAAGCCACAGAAGTAGCTAGAGCTCTGGTGGAGTGACCTTTAGGTTTAGCAGGAAGCTCTATTTCTTAACTGATATATAAAAGTAATAGTAGAAGTCAACCACCTAGATAAGGTGACTTTTGCCTTGTTTCCCTCAGCATAGGACAGGAAAAACTGGTCTGATTTTCTGATTTGCTTGGTTCTATGCAGGTAAAAGCGTAATTGTCTATGAAAGTCCAACTGATGTAACTTGTATTCTACCTTGTTGGAATAATTTGGAAAGAACACAGGTAGTTCAATGGACTGATTCAAATTATAATAAGAAGTAACCTTTGGAAGAAAGGAAGGGTTAGTCCGAAGAGAAACTCTATCATTGTGAAAAACTAGGTAAGGAGGACGAACACAAAGAGCCTGAAGTTCAGAAACTCTTCTAGCCGACGTAACTGCAACCAGAAGGGTTTTCCAAGAAAGAAACTTCAAGGAACAAGAAGCTGCCGGTTCAAAGGGGGGTAGTAACAGGGAAGCTAAAATCAAATTTAGATCCCACGGAGGTGGAGGATCTCTTACTGGGGGCCTGAGTAGAGTGGTCCCTTTAAGAAAGGCTTTACAAAGCTTATGGGACATGATGCTTAAATCAGATAGGCCCGTATGAAAGTTTGAAATTGCAGCTAGCTGAACTCTAATCGTGGAAGAAGAGGATCCAGTTCGAAAAAGTTCTGCTAGAAATTCTAAAATATGGTGCTCAGGGGCTGAAAAAGGATCTATATTCCTGGTCTCTGCCCATAAGGAAAAACGTTTCCACTTACTAGCATTTTTCTAGTGGTCGACTTATGCGAGGATAAGATGATTTCACGCACCGAGTGGGAGATGATGGGAAGCCTGGCTAAGGTCGGAAGTGGAGAAACCAAGTAGTGAGCTGGAGAGATTGGTGCAGCCCGCCCGACTGATGGATCAGGAGGTCTAGAATTGGGTTCAGGGTTGCTCCAGAAGGTGATGCAGGAATTTGTCGAGGCCAGTAAGGGGCAATGAGGATCATCTTGCATCCCAATGTGGTAGCTTTCTGAATTAGTTTGGGAATCAGGGGGAACTGAGGGAATGCATAAAGTCATCCCTGAGGCCAATTGTGAACTACAGCGTCTCTGGGGAAGTGTCCGGGAAGAGGGAGGAGAGAGAAGAAATTGTCGCACTTGCTGTTGAAAGGGGTGGCAAAAAGGTCGCAGCAAGGCTGACCCCATTTGGGGAAGATTTTGTCCACCAGTCTGATTGAGAGACCACTCGTGAGGCATGAGAATTGCTCTGCTCAGCCTGACTGCTATAACGCTGGACTTCCCAGGGATGAGCGCAGCTATCAGAAACCACTGGGAAGAGATCGCCCACTGCCAAAGTCTGAGTGCTTCTCGACATAAGGGGTATGGACTTGGTTCCGCCCTTCTTGTTGATGTACCATACCACTGACATTGTCTGTTTGAATTGCAATGGTCCCGGTTTGAAGAGAGTTCTGAAGAGCTTACAACGCTAAAAGCACAGCTCTCATCTCCAAGACATTGATATGCAGATGGTACTCATGAGGCTGCCAGGTGCCTTGGACTGTTCTGCCCTGAAAATGCCCCCCCCCCCCCCAAATCAGGGAGGCGTCCGTGGTCACCGTAGCTACTGGAGGAGGAATAACGAATGGTCTGCCCTGGTGTAATGATGGGGAAACCATCCACCAAACAAGTTGGTTTTTGCATGACTGTGTGATCATTATCATGTGAGACATTGGGAGTTGCTGGAAGGACCATTGTGTGAACAGCATCCACTGAAGAATCCACATGTGAAAACGTGCAAGTGGGACTAGTATTATAGCCGCTGCCATGAGACCCAATGTTTTTAGGACAAATCTGGCCTGAATCTTTTTGCATCCTAATAAGACCTGCACATGCTGTCAAATGTTTAACACTCTGTCTACTGGGGGAGTCGCTGACATGTCCTTTGTGTTTAGGTTTGCGCCTATAAAGGTGATAGATTGACAAGGTGACAATGCAGACTTTTCGAAATTTATTGTGATATCTAAAGTGGAGCACGTTTGGATGGTGTAGTCTCTGGCTCGCAGCAGGTGATGCCTGGTGGTTGCAGTAAGGAGCCAGCCATCTAAATATGGAAACACCTGGAATCCTTGCCGTCTCAAGTGAGCGTGACTACTGCCAAACATTTGGTGAACACCCTGGGGACTGTGGTGAGACCAAAGGGCAGAGCTCTGAACTGATGACTGGCTCCCAGCAGAAGTGGAGGAATCTTCTGGAGCGTCTGTGCATTTTGATATGGTAGTACGAGTCCTGAAGATCTATGGAGCACATCCAATTGTCCTGACCCAGAAAGGGTAAAATGGACTGTAGCGTGACCATCCGGAACTTCGTTCTTTGAGCAGACCTGTTTAGTCTGCTGAGATCCAAAATGGGTCTCCAGTCCCCTGTCTTTTTTGGTACCAAAAAGAACCTTGAGCAAATTCCGGATCCTTGTTGGTCTGCTGGGACTGACTGGATGGCTCTTTTTCTTAGCAGTTTTGAAATTTTTTGAACTGCTTGATCCCTTAGATTGGGTGGAACATCTGGAAGGGATTTGTTGGAAAAGAGTGGAGTGTGAAAGAAGGGGATTTTGTAGCCTTCGGATATGATAGAAAGTACCCATTTGTATTGTGTTATACTTTGCCAGGCTTTTGGGTACAGCGATAATCTTCCCCTGACTGCCTCCAAAGGTGGACAGTCAGGCAGCACTTCAGGGATGCTGGAAGGGCTTGTCAGAGGAGGATTCTCTTTGGCCCTGATTTTGCGGACCCCCCCTCTGCCCCTAGGGCGGCATCTATTGTTGTTCCCTCCTCTGCCCCTGGAGGGGAACTCTCCACATGTGTCAGGCACGGCTCCCTGGGATTTCCGGAACCACATCTTCCCACTCTTCTGACCATTGGGATACGGTCTTGGAGTGGAAAAATGGACTCCAACGGCAGAGAGAGTCTTGCCTTCCTGCTCACACCTGGTAAGGGTATCCTTCACCTGTGGTCCAAACAGAGCAGAACCATCAAAGGGGGTGTTGGTGAAAGACGCCCTGAAGGGTTCTGCAAAGTTGCATAACCACATCCAAGTGTGTCTCCTCAAAGCCACACCTGTGCCTGCAGCCCTACTCGCTCCATCGGCTGCATAAGAGATGAGCCACATGGAGGAGTTTACTACAGAATTTAGAGTCGCCAGCTGGGAGGCAATCTTAGACTGAGCCCCCGCAGCTGATGGATCTTGAAGGGTATCTCCTAGCTCTTTAAGGAGATCCCTTTGAAGGCAGGTAAAATGGCACAAATAGTTCAGAGACCTCATGGAAAAGGTCGCTGAGGAAAACATCCGCTTCCCATATCTGTCCATCATCCTAGATTCCTTATTAGGGGGATGGGACAGACGAAGAAGTTTCAGCCAACTCCTTTTTAGTGGCCGCTGCTATCACCATGGCATCAACGGGAACACCCTTGGGTCAGAAATTGCTTGTCTTGAGGGGCAGTGATGAATTTTGTGGGCCTGCGGGGAGTTGGTTCCATTGTGTCTGGAGCTGACCACACCTTTCGAGCCAGCACCGACATCAGTAGATCGAAAGGCGGAGACACCCAGGAGGTGGAGGGTCGAGAACCAAACGCATCCAGGAATACAGACTCATCCTCGGAAGGGTTAAGGGTAGTCCAGTTTCCCCTCTGCCTAAGGATTTCAAGGATGTCTGAGAAGGAGACGTCCTCAAAGGGGGATCTCAGGTACCCTTCCGACTCCTCCAAGTCAGTATCTGAAGTGACAGACTCAGGGGAGTCAACATGCTTCCTCTTGCATTTCCTCTTTCGAGGGGGCTCCTCTGAATGAACTGGGGAGGCCTCGAAAGAGGAAGATACACCCAATGGGGTGCCCTGGAGCACTTGTTCCCCACGCTTGGGGTCTGCAGGAGGGGCAGAGGCAGGTGCAGGCACCATGGGGGGAGGAGCCGATGAGGCTGACTCAGATGCCAGCACACTCCTCATGACCTCGAAAGGCACCCCTTCCCGATACCGGAGAAGGCTCCGGCTCCGAAGAGACTGGAATCCTTCCCGGCACCGAGGGAGATGGCTCCGAAGCCGATGTAGGAGCCGAACTCACCTGCGCCGAAGCTCCGAGAAGGAGAACGGGGTCGGACAAGGGTCCGATGCCACTCGCCCCCTCGGAGTTGACGAGGGAGTCCCGGCACCCAGATCCCTCCAAGGACAGCACCATGGAAGAGATCAGAGCAGACGACGGAACCGAAAGGGGAGGTATCGGTGCCGATGGACCCACGGTTCCAGCCACAGCATGCTCCCGCTCCGAACTCAAGGGATGAGTCGAAGGAGGAACTACTGCAGAAACAGGTAGAGCCGAACCTTGATGAGGGGGGGCTGGATAGCATTTTTGCCAGGGCCTGCGACTTTAAAAGCCTGCTCACCACTCTCCAAATCATGGTCAGATAGCCTAGATGACCGAAAAGAGTGGGATCGATGACTACGCTCAGATTGCAATAAGGGTGACCCTGGAGCAGAGTGCATCGACACCAAGGATGGTGACCTGGAGCGTTTTAGACTCTCTGACCGTTCCGACAGAAGAGTCGGGGCCGACTGGGAGATAGGTACTTCGGCTCCAGTCGGAGCCGAAGTTGACGTAGAGATAGGTACTTCGGTTCCAGCCGGAACTGATGTTGATGTAGAGATAGGTACTTCGGTTCCAGCCGGAACCGAAGTTGAAGCAGAAGCCATACCCGGCGACTGCTCCGAGCTGGGAGCCGACGGCTTTGATGGCCTAGAAGGTTTCACTGACTGAGTCTTGGCCGGTTATCCTTGAGGTTTAAACAAACCCCTAAGGATAGGCTTATTCCACTCCTGCAGGACTCTTGGACTAAAGGTGTGACACACCGAACAAGAGTCCTGCAGGAGTAGGGAGCCCAAGCAGTAGACACAAGAAGTGTGACCATCTGTCAGAGACATTTTCTGACAGTATGAGCCACACTTCTTGAATCCCGACACTTTTGTGTCTTTAGACATTCCTGTAAAGGAAAATCAAATACAAGGAACAAGTAGAATGGAAATTAGGTAACTGGAAAAAAACACACAAGTTACCACACCCTAACAGCACGCACACACAATATAATACAAGACCTACAACTACCACAATTTCCAATAAAACTTTTGTCTATCTTAAAAAAGAAAACAATGATAAGCCTCTAACTAAAACAGCTTACTTTAAAAAGGCAAACGGGAGTGGGGGAGGGAGAGGAAAAACTGTCTAAGGAGAAAACAAGTTTTTAAGGGGAATTAAACACTAGCTACCACCATAGAACCTACAGCTATGCTATGACAATAAGTATATATCTAATAAAGTACAAAAAGTCCTACATATTATGAACAAAGTGAAAAAATACGACCTGAGCCAGTGTATCTAGCGCCAGGCATCATGGGATATAGGGGGACCTCGAGCCAGTAAGCAGCTCTCGAGCTTTTGAAGATGGCAGAGTCGGAGCCGAGGATCGGCTCCGAACCCAACCAGCAAGAATGAAGGCGAGATAGACAACTTAACATCAAATGTTCTCAAGTAAAACCAGCAGGTGGTGTGAAATACAGTCAAGTGCAGCAAATGCAGCAGTAAAACTGAAACAGAGTTCGTAGCTCTCTCTGATGGTTTGGTATAAGAGCAGAGGCTGACTGCCTAACTCTTTGGAGCCTAATACATACTACCTACCTTTTAGGGGAAACTGGCTGACTACCATGAAAACTGCAGGCAGCAACACATCCTGTAAAGCAGACAACACAAGGAATGGGTGTATGTTCTAGAAATTTCTTTAACAATTCACAGTATTTTCTGAAGGACTGAGAAACCCCACTGTTCTCTCTCCAAAAACACTGACACATTCTAGCAACAGTAACAGAGAAAGAAAACCCCACAGGGAGAATCAGTAACTGAGCTCTCCTCAGTCTGGATAAGAAAAATGAGATAACCCTGTATCTGTGCCCTCCTTTTCACTTTCAGAATCTTGAATCTCTTCAGGAAAAGAGATATCCCCTTTTCCTTTACCAGAAACTACTTTACAAGAAGGATCAACAGCCTAAATTAAACCCTGCACAGTAGTTAGTAAACTACTCGCAAGGAAATTTGATGTGAAATAGACATGCTTAGTTTGTGGTTTCTTTTTGATAGTAAAGATGGCGCCATCTGTGTTACTCATGGCAGCAGCAGCTTCTCCAGGGATGGGCACAGCATTGACACTACAGGGAAGCCTTCCCTGTTCCCTTTCCCAGGGCTGGCAAGACCATCTCTCCTTCCTCAGTGGGAGTACATGGCTAACCCCAAGAACATAACAGCAGTAGTTGCTACAACAGAGGGATCCACGGTACAAGATGAGTAGTCAGAGGTGCACCAAAAGATCACAGCAGTCATCCACTTGTGGCTGAGGCAAACTGCTAGCCTACTGTGGTGACCAAGGCAGTTTGCTTAAATTTTTCTTTTTGTAGCTGGAGCACTGACAGTGGGACCAGTAGCTTGTTCTACTTTCAAACCAAAAATGGTGTCTTTCCTGGAGGACAAGCAACAAATACTGGCAAAAAATTACAACTCAATGTTTTCACAGAAATGCACAGTAAAACTCACCATAAAATGCACTTTCTGAAATCAGAAACATCCCCACCATAATGCTCGTGCTGTCAATTCACTTGGAAAAGTTGCAATAAGTGTACACTTTGTGGTAACCTTTTTAAATCCATCCTACAATTTCCCCTACAGAAAAAATGATTGTTACTTTATACAACTTTTAAACTGACAGGAAAAAAGAATGCTCCTGTTTAAAAGTACAATATAGTTTAATGACAGACCTTTAAAACAAAACTCCCAGCTTTAAAATAACTTTCCCAAAGAGGCAAGTGTTGAAACAGAAATTTACAAAATGGAAGATTTTCCCCAAAGAAAACTTAACTGTCTAGCAAAAACAGCTCCATGCCAACCGTGGATCCGTGAAAGCCTTTGAGGAGAGTATACATCAGCAACAGTAAAGCTCTCAAGGGTTCGGTGCTCTGACTTTGTCTTTTAGTTAGCTCAGCTCGAGCCACCTAACTGTATATGGGTGAGTGGAAGGTGCCCTGAAGCTTTGGAAATTGGGCGGCTGTTATATCCTTGGCAGGATTATAACTTGCATAGCTAAGGCTACCTGCAGCAGTGATCAATATGATGAACATGTTCAGATTCTACAAAAACATTTCCGGCTTCTGAAGGTGAAAGCAAAAAAAATACAATATTTGTCTTAAAAGTGCAATAATTTTTGAGTGGAAAGGTTCCATAACAAAAACTTACCTGTTATAAATAAAGCTCTTGGCTGACTGCTGCTCCTATGAAGCTCAAGAGATGCTTCTCTTGACAAGAAGAAAGTACTGAAGAAATCTTCTGACTGGAAATTTCTCTCCTTGAGATTAGGCAATTGGTGTCAGAGTGAAGAGTTGGTGCTGGTGGGGAAGAAGCAGAGCTTTTGGAAGTTGGAGGATTGTTGTTTCCTAGGCAGGAAACATTCAATACAGCCTAAAGGCTGCAGCACTGAGAATGAACATCCATTATGGAGTACAGTTTTATTCTTAATGCTTACTGTTTTGTGCTCATTTGTGGTGGTGTTTCTTTGTTTATGAGATAATGTTTAATAAAAAGTGAGATGGTGAAAACATATTTTACTGATAACATGTACATATTTGAGATTTTGTATTATTTTCATAAAGGACTGTTATGTTACTTAGTACATGTTTGTCTAACAAGGGTCCAATCCTGAAAAGTCATAAGAATGTCTTGTAGATATTACAGAAATACTATCTGAAGTTAGGATGAAATTAGGAAGCAAAATGACCTTTTGCAATTTATAGCTGCAACATTTGCTAATCAGTCAGTTGAAAGACATCTTTCCATTGCTACTAGTTAAATATAGCTATCAAATAACGTTTCAATGTCATTTCTTAGTATGAGAAAGCACAGACAGAGCAAACACTTACGACACAGGTTAAGAGCTCAGAACTACCACATAGTCAAAGTGATTGTAAGACAGTATGTATTCCTGTATGGCAGTTCTTGTTCTATGATAAGGCACATAATTATAAAATTGTTTTTTCACTGAAATTGAAGATGCAGCTGCTTCTATGAGACTAGAGGGCTCAAATTAAATGCGTTTCATAGAAAACTGTAGCAATAACATTGCCTATAATTGCAAAAATGTTGAACTACTTTGGAGGTAGGAGTATTTAAATAGCAAAACTTGTATTCTGCTGACATACCTTCTGAAAATTATCAGTAGTTAAAGGGTTAATTGTTAACTTCTAGCTATAGCCCTTTACTAAACAAAGTGGCCATTATAGTTTCTCTCTACTTCCTAATAGACATGGTTTACTCCCACATGCTAATTCTCCTACTCAGACAGCAGAGGTCAGACTAATCCTTGTTCCAGAGGAATACTGCACATCTCTACTGACTTAAAATCAAAAATCTCAAACAAACAGCATTTTAACTGTAAGAACCACCATTTCAGAATTTCATTTGGTTTTAATTTTCTACCAGACAAACCTTTCTTTGTTTAAGAAACCTCAAGTACATACTAGAAGTATGGTAACACAATAGTGTTTTGCTATTATGGAACCAGATTCTGAGCAACACATTCTAAGGAGTGAGAACTGCAACATCAAGTAAAACAAGGGAGTAACAGCACTTACAGGTTACAATGTACAAGCTATCATCATTTTAGAGATGAACTTGATAGACAAGTCACTACAGTGTTTTGAGTTTTAACTGGGATCGTACTTGGATCAGTTTATTTCTGGTATTATAAAATATATTTCACTACAAAAGCGTATAAGCAGTAAGATCCTGCATGAGCTGTCTTGTACTATTTAGTAGGTCAAAGTATTAAATACTATGATTTCACCCAGTCCTGCTGGACATTGAAGGCAAATCAAATAAAAGAAATCAAACGGCTGTAAACAATTTTCATAAGATGCAGCTTTTAATAGAAGGCTTTACTAAGACATTTCATCACTGGCTATGATTGTGTCAAAATAGATCATATTTGTTTAATCACGAAAACTTGTGTGGACAGAAGCAACTGGTACACAGAGTAAGTCTCAAGGGAAGAAGTTTACATCTTGCCTTGTGTGAAGAGTCAAAGGTAGGAATGTTATAACAAATGTGAAAGCACAGTACATTATTAATGTAAAAGAACAAACTCCTGTGTCAGACTTTCAGAGCTATTTTAACCATATGCTGAGAACAATGCACAGAAACTCTGGAACCATAGGCATCTAAACCTGCCTGAAACTAAGTTCCTGCAGATAAGCAAGACAGAAAACTCCTTTTTATACGATTAAACAAATGCAAAAAAAAAAAAAATTGAAATTAGTACTATACAACAGTCAGTTGGATTTTTGAGGCTGCAGCTTTATTCAGCAACATAGATCATAGGAGGTTACGAGGTTAATCGATCCCGAGGTCATTTTAAGCCTAGCAGTTTGAAATTGTGCCTTCAGCAGCTAAGCATTGTATGGAGTTGCACAATCAAGAAATGCAGTACATTAAAAAGCATCTCTTATGCACCTAAGTGCATCAATTAATTTAACCCCACCAATAAAAAAACTCCAGACTCCAACTCAGAATTCTAGCCACATAAAGTATTGAATTTAATGTACCGCATCATAATTCAATAAAAATATTAATGCCCCTTACATTCTCTTGTTTTGCTACAAAGAGAACTATACACTTTAAATCAAAGACCAGCCCCTCTGCAAGTGTTTCATTCACATGTACTGCCACAGAACTCACTCACTGTTAACTTTTCTAATAAGTTTCTGTACCCTGGTTTTAAATGTTTTCGCCATTTACCATTTCACTGATAAACGAGAACAACTTATGGCATATATTACATTCTTAATTTCACATTTACAATGTGTTTAACATGTGTTCTGACCCATTTATAATACACACTTGCCTTCATCAACTAGTGAGCAGACATTGCATCTGCCACTTCTCGATAAACCATTAAAATCATAACACTACGTTATCAAATCTGTTATCCAAAAAAAGAAGTTATGTCTTGCCATAATTCCATCTGTGTTGTTCATCTTCGTTCATTCATCACTGATGGGTTTGGCTCCAAGCCCTCGGAACAGAGTCGGCCTTTTTACCAAGCTCGTGCCAGCCAAAAAAACTCTCGTGCTAAGTCTCTACCCGGAATGCCCTTCTCTGTTAACTCGGATCGAGTTTGCTAGAGAAAGAGAAGTAACGCCGAAGCCATTTCTGCACAAATACCCTACAGGCACCACTTAGACCCAAAGCATCCCCCAGGAGCCTTTGGAGTGGAAAGTGATGAATGAAAGAAGATGAACAACACAGATGGAACATTATGGTAAGACATAAGTTCTTTATCTGATGTTGTTAATCTTCTTTCCATTCATCACTGATGGAAAAGAATCCCAAGGTACATTGAGGTCCATGGAAGAACATTCCAGAGTACCATTGATCCAAAGGCAGCTCTCCCTCTGGAGACAGCGTTCAATTTGTAATCATTGATAAAGTTATGAGGCTTAGCCCAAGTAGCTGCTGCGCAGATGTCATCCATGGAAGCACTGGAATGGAAAGCTACAGATGTTGCCATAGACCTAGTGAGCTTTATCTTTTGGCATAGGTTCATAACTGAGGGAATAGATGAAACGTATGCAGTCCCTTAGCCAGTTTGGTAATGTAACCTTGGAAACAGCATCTCTCATTCTGGGCCCAGAAAAGGAGATGAAAAGCTGTTCCAATTTACTGATAGGTTTGGTCCTGTCTAGGTAAAATCTCAGCTGTCTATGTACGTCTAAAGTGAAGGCAGTACTCTCCTCTATTGGCAAAATTCGGAAAGAACACTGGTAAACCAATGGTTTGGTTTATGGAGAATTCAGGAACACCTTTGGGAAGGAAGGATGGATTCGTCCAAAGTGATACCCTGTCTGTGAAAAAACAGATAAGGCCTCTTGATACACAACGCCTGCAGCTCTTCTGGCTGATGTGATGGCTACCAAGAACAAGGATTTCCAAGACAAAAAATTTAAGTCACACTTCTCCGCAGATTCAAAAGATTTTTGAGTCAAAGATTGAAGGACTAGAGTGAGGTTCCATGATTCCACGGGCTATCTGACAGGAGGCCTGTTATGTGAAATCCCCTTGAGGAAGGCTTTGCATAGGTGATGAGAGGGGTGCCATCTATACCATTATGGAAAATGGAAATTGCTTCTAGATGTACTCGTACGGTAGAGGCAGAGGCTCCATTATCAAAAAACTTAGCCAAGTATTGAAGCACTGCAGTTACTGGAGCTGAATACAGGTCTAGCATGTTATCCTTGGACCAGATGGAGAAACTTTTCCATTTATCCTGAAATAGTCTTCTTGTGGATGGTTTGAGAGAGTCGAGAATAATGTCTTGAACAGGCAAGGAGAGCTTGCCTAGCAACTAGTGGAAGTGGAGAAACCAAGCTGTCAGTTTGCGACTGGACAGATTTGGGTGACTCAACCCTTGGCAGTGAGTAATTAGATCTGGTAGAGGGTACAGAATCCACAGTGGGTATACTAGGTGAGGCCGAAGGGGAATCAAACTTGTCAAGGTCAGAACAGGGCTATGAGGATCACCTTACATCTCAACTGAAGAGCTTTCTTTAGAAATTGTGGAATCGGGGATGGGAGGATAAGCGTAAAGAAGTCCCGTGGGCCAATCGTGGATTAGAGCATCTCTCGCTGACTCCCCCTCCCAGGCAAGTAGGGCGAAATAGTTGCTGCAATTGTTCGATGGGAAGGCAAAAAGGTTGCAGCAAGGCTGGCCCCAGTGGCTGAAGATTTCTGTCGGCACCTCATTGTTGAGAGACCGCTGGTGAGGCATGAGGATGCATCTGCTCAGTTTGTCTGCAATCACGTCAATATGTGTTACTATCAGAAAGCAGTTGGAAGCTATCGCCCACTGCCAAATTCTCATGGCTTCTCGACATAGGGGGTAGGACTTGGTTCCTCCTTGCTTGTTGTTATACCAGACCAATGACATATTGTCTGACTGAACTGCAATTGTCCCAGAAGGGAAAGCTGAATGAAAGGCCTGCAACGCTAACAGCACAGTTCTCAGTTCCAGAACATTGATGTGCAGGTGGACCATGTGCCTTGGACAGTCTTTCCCAGGAAATGCCCCCCCCCACACACACACACACACACTCAATCAGGGAAGCATCTGCAATGGCTGTGGGCTGAGGGGATTGAAATGGGCGACTCCAAAGTTCTACGTCTGGCCTCATCCACCAGAGGAGGTCTTGTTTCCAGGAGTTGGTTATACGAATCTGGTAACAGGGGAGGTGATAGTTTGGGAGCCACTGACAAAGAAGGAGCCATTGCAGGGTTCGCATATGTAGCTTTTGCTAGAGGCACTATTGGGACTGAAGCTGCCATAGAGCCTAGGGCCTGAAGAACTTCCCTTGCTGAGACATTTGTTTGAGAGAGTATCACTCGGAACTTTAGCCTCAAATCGGTGGAGTCTGTGAATTGGGAGTGATCCTAGACAGGACTGAGTATTGAACACTGCTCTAATGAACTCTATTTGTTGTGTAGGAGTAAGGTTTGATATTCTCCCAATGTATTGTTATTCCCAACAATTTTGCCAGAGAGAGTATAATGCAGTGCTGTTACCAAAAGATGCTCGGTGGGGTCGGTGAGGAGCCAATCATCCATATATGGAAACACCCGGAATCCTTTTAGTCTCAAGTGAGCTGTGACCACTGCCATGCATTTCTTGAACACTCCAGGGGCTGTAGAGAGAGCAAACAGCATGGCACGAAATTTGTAATGACTAGCTCCTAGCTGGAAGTGAAGCAGACTCTTGGAGCATCTGTCTACCTTGATGTGGTAATAAGCATCCCGGAGATCTACAGAGTACATCCAATCGCCTTCTCTTAAAAAGGGAAGAATGCACTGAACCATGACCATCCAAATTTGGTTTGGGTGACAGACTTGTTTAAGCTGATGAGATCCAAAATGGGTCTCCAGTCCCCTGTCTTTTTTGGCACCAAAAAGAATAGAGTAAAATCTGAATCTGCTCTGGTCTGGTGGGACTGGTTGGATGACTCTGAGACAGCTTTAAAATCTCTGAAGCTGCTTCTTCCCTTTGACTGGGTGGAACGTCAGGAAGATTTCTTGGAAGGGTTGGTTAACAAAAAGGGAATGGTGTAACCTCTGGTAATGATGCTCTGCACCAAACAATCAGAGTTATTAGATTGCCAGGCAGCTTGGTGCAGAGAAATGACCTCAGACTGCTACAAGAGGTAAGCAGTCGGGCTGTTCCTCAGGAGCACTAGTAAAGGCTGTCCAGAAAAGGAATCCCTGGAGCCTTGGTTGCGAGGACCCTCTCTGCCTCTATAGGGGGAGTCTTCCAGAATTGTTACCCCTTCTGCCCCTGGGGGGCATCACCATGTGCAGCACGGAAAGGATGATGAGATTTTTTGTGCCACATTTTTCCACTCCTCTGATTCCTGGAGAAGGTACATTGAGGGTTGGAAAACTGTAGGCCTATTGCAGACTGGGTCTTTCCACCTTGCTCACACACCTGGCTAATGTGTCCTTAACTTTGGAACCAAAAAGGGCAAAGATCCGATGGGAGCATTCAGAAAAGAAGACTTAAAGGGATCCGCGAGGTCACAAATGCGCATCCAGGCATGACTCCTCTGACAATGCCCGAACTCACTGCTCTAGCTGCCCCTTCAGTCATATGTGACAGCAACCTCATGGACAAGTTGGACATTGATTCCAGGGTTGCGAGATGCGAGGCTTCTGTGCCCTGGACCTAGTCAGGCAACTGTCCTGCAAGCATCCCAGAGAGTTTGGAGATGAAGTCCTTCTGGAGCCTCGAGAAATGTGCCAAATAATTCAGGGACCATATAGCAAAGGTCCCTGATATCCCTGATGCAAAAACATGATTCCCAAGTCCCTTGTTGGGTGGGTGGACATCGGGACTTTCCTCAGCCAAGTCCTTTTTCATGGCCGCCGTTACCACCATAGCATCGACTGGTAACCCTTTGGACCAATGGAGGTTCTCCTCAGAAGGGGAAAGAAATTTGTCTGGTCTCAGAGGGATCGCCTCAATGGAATCAGGGCTCTTCCAAGCATGCTGCAAGCTAGTCAGCAGATGGAGTCACCCACGAGGTAGAAGGCCGGGCACAGAAATCCTGCAGGAACACTGACTGCTCAGACAAAGGGTTGGAGGGCTTGCAGTCACCTCTCTGCTTTAACATTTACAGGATGCTTCCGAAGTAGACATCAGGAGGTCACCACAGGACCCTTCATCATCGCAGTCCATGTCTTCAGTTAAGGACTCCTCGGGTGAGTCAATGTGCTTACTCTTGCACATCCTCTTTCGAGGGGGATCCTCACGGGGAGTCTCTGAAGAAGACTCTGAAGATCGGATACCCTGAACAGGGTATCCTGCGGCTTCTCTGCCTGGTGTCCCAAGGATGTTGTCTGTGACAGCTGCAGCTCATGGGGTGAAAACTAGGGTTCCGGCATTAAAAGAGTGCTAACAGAAGCAACATCGTGGAAGGCAGTTCCACCCAAAGAGGGATGGGAGCCCATAACTGAGAAAGATAACCTCCCCGCTCCGACAAACCCACCCCCATGGGTGCAGTCTCAAGCAGGATCGGTGCGGAGCGGCTATCGGCACAGAGGAGAAAGACTGCTCCATGCCCCGGGCCGAAGCGCCTGTCCCCCAATCGCCAGATTAAGGAAGGACTGGTTCAGCGAGGACCGAAGACCAAAGGGGCAAACTCGGAGCCGGAGTGAGATATACTGTAGGTGCCGAGGTGATGGGTTCCAAGACTGATGTCGGAGCAGAAGGCTTCGGAAGAGAGATGGTTGAAGGAGGAATGTAAGATTGAGTCATCAACCCAAGTCCTGCAGGTGAAGGCATCTTAGAAAGTGTGGGGATCTACCTGGCTAACAGCTGGTCCACAAGACGTATCACATTGTGTTCCGACAGGCTCCTAGTGGATCTAGTGGATACTCCGGATGGGGAGTCAGGACATTCAATGAAAGGGCTATACACTTGGCCCAGAAACAGATCTATGGAAGGGGAGTATCAGGTCCATGTTGCACGGTCTGCCAGCACCGAAGTCTCTAGTTTCAAGACTGGAAGTAAAGGGGTCAAATCTAGTGAAGTCAAATATCAAATAAAGTTCCACTTAGTTGAGAGCTCGGATAAAACGCAGCTTTAAGGCTATGTGGCAAACAAGATTTGAGGTAACAGGGAGAAGGGCATTCTAGGTAGAGACATGGCTTGTGTTTTTTCTGGCTGGCGCGAGCTTGGGAAAAAGACAGACTTGGTTCCGAGGGCTCGGAACCGAAACAATCAGTGATGAATTAAAAGAAGATTAAAATCATCAGATACTATATTGTCTACCTATGTGCTCCTGGAAGGGCCAACTCAAGCCAAAGTGATCAAAGAAGAGGCACCACTAAAAAAAAAAATTTAAATCCAACTCCCCCTGACAGTTCAACAAATAAAAGACCCTTACCTGGAAAAGGGGAAACTGAAAGTCACTAGTGGAGCCAAGAGTGGAAGTTATGTTTACTGGCAAGCACCTGACTACTGCTAGACTGATGTGACCTGTTCAAGCTTGACTTAACTGAATGGAACTACTGTGGGTGCTCATCTCCTCAACAGCTGAAGTGTGTGGGACAGATGCAATGCTCGTCAACTGGCAAGCAGGAGTGGTTCTATTAGGACAAACTAGGTTCTGAGAATAGCAAATGGATCTTGGGATGTGGAATGTCAATTCACTGCTGAGAAGCCACAGCTTGCATAGGACATAGACAAGTACAAGCTAGACAGATCCTGCCTCTGCACAACATGGACTACACAACCAGCTTTCATTGGAGAGGGGGGGGTCTCTCTCCCTTTTTCACTGCAACTGTCATTTGAGAGATGCTCATAATTGAAATCACACCTGGGCTGCTTTAAAAGGGTAATCTTGAGTATGGTGTAGAAAAAAACCCAAGCATAAACAAGTTTGTTTGAAAAAGCATACTGATGTGAAAGCTTGAGGTTGTGGTGTTTTGTAACAAATTCTATAATTTCTGTGATACCCTTGAGCCAGTGTTTTCCTCTTCTCCTCATTACTGCCCAGATGGACGCAGCACAGCTGAAGTTACCAGAAGGGAAAGTTACACTGCTGCAACAAAGACGCAGAAAGGAAACCTCAGTGTGCATATGCACACTAGTCTGGGAGACTGTAAGAGTGGGGCTGGATAGACTACTGTTCCATTAAGAGAATGACGAATATGGGAATGATGGAGATACTTGCAGAGGTGAGACTAGCAGACAAAGCTTGCCCGATCTGAAACTGAATGATAAACTGCTACTGGACTAGTGTACTAGCTGCAGACTGTCAATAGTGAAACTCATATTTAAAAGATCTTGGGCCCACATCTGACAATTTGTTGTGTAGCAGTATGTATGTTCAGGACATTATGTGGTCAAGAGAAGCAAGGAGTTGTGAACTGATGACCAACTGACTGTACACAGAGTCAAAGAGTTGGATGGAAGCTGCACAGGCTCAGAAAATCTATATTTTTACAGAAAGTAGTCTGGGAATGTCTAGCAAATTTTCCTGTACAGGTGTTCAGTTCAAACCTCCAAAAGAAATTCTCCAGTATAACAGTTGTGACGTCCGGCTATATCCCACCAGAATGCCACCAATTAATGTGATGTCCCTTATTATACTGGGTCAGTAACTAAGAAGCTTCTATCCTTACTGCTGACTCCAATGTCAGACTGTCACTTAAACAGGAGCAATATGTCACAATTTTCCCCTAACAGCACAACAGGAACATGCTCAATAATCTGGGACTGGACTGTATACTTCTGTCCACCCCTAATGTAATTCCTTATTATATATGCCAGAGCAATGTGTCCCAGTTTAAGACCTCTGATGCACTCACACTCAAAGTAAATTTAAATCTCTCACATCCAAACACTTCTGGGAAAGCCTGACAGATTGCCAGCTGTGTCCCTTCCTCAAAATAATATGGTAATGCTGCCACCAATCAGTGTGTCTTCATGGCCTTCTAAATGAGTGTCCAATTATGAAAATTAAATATCAAAGTAAATGATAGCTATGACCAGAAGCAGCCAAGCCTTTGAGGTGACCTGGGGAGCATCAAACAGGTATAAGCACCATCTAAACACTTATTCCAGCTACAATGTAAAATAATGGAAAACATTTAATAAGAAAAATGATTACATGAATGTAACTCAATAACTTTCAATAAACACTACAATTCAATCACCATATATGTAAAATTAAACTGCAGGATACAAATCCATCATTCTAGAAAAACTATCTGAATAAAGAATAGTTGTGTAAAATCTTACCATAACCATAGACGTCCTTCTCTTCTATGCTGCAATATTCTTTACATATGGGTTGTCTTCCGCCCTTTGAGCAGATATCCGGTAAGTATACAACAGCTTTTAGCCACTCGTCGTATGTATGCTCTGACATCAGCAGCCATAAAAAGGATGTGCGCATGTACCCCATGAAGAACAACAGTCATAAGGATATAAAGAAGTCATGAAGGAACAAGATGCAGGGGGGAAGGCAGGAGGGACAGAATACTGCAACATAAAAGAGAAGGACATCTATGGTTATGGTAAGATTTTACACAATTGTTCTATGTTCTCCTATTCAGTGTTGCAGTATGCTTTACATATGGGAGAGTAGCAAAGCTTAGTAGGGACTGAGAGGTGGAAAGAGCAAAAGTATGCACTGAAGAATTCTCAACAAAGCCATGGACTATGGCTCTAGCAAATCCTGCTCTAGACCGAGACATATTGTCCAGCTTGTAATCCTTGGTGCAGGTGTGCACAGACCACCATGTAGCAGCCTCCAGAAAAGAATTAATATCCAGCCGTTTAAAGAAAGCCCCTGAAGAAGCAACAGATCTAGTGGAATGGGCTCTAACAGAAGCAGCCAGAGACTTACCATGAAAATCATAACAAAACAAAATAGCCTTAGAAATTTAAGAGGAAATTGGTTAGAAACAGGTAAACCAAGAGCCCTGGGATGAAAAGACACAAAAAGCTGATTTTCCTGATAGCTTTAGTCTTAACCAAGTAAAATCTTAAGTTGTCTGTGCACATCCAATGTATGCAAAATCTATTCACTAGAGGATTGAGGAAAAGGGAAAAAAGTGGGCAATTGGGTAGATTGGTTTAGAGACATTTCATTCACCACCTTGGGCATAAAGGAAGAGTTAGGTTCGCAGAGAAACTCTGTCCTTGTGAAAAACCAAGAAAGGCGTGGATGGGGAATGCCATCAATGCCTGAATCTCAGAAACCCTCCTAGCAGAGGTCAAGGCTACCAGCAGCAGAGTTTTCCAGTTACAAAACTTTAGAGATTTTAGAGTCTAGAGATTTAGAGATTTTAGAGACTTTAGAGAAATGCTGAATTAATTATCACAAAACTCCAAATCAATCCTCACAAAAATATAAATATTATCTGTACCTATATTCCTCCGGGCAAAAATCCTACTATATTAGAAGACCTGCTAAACTGGCTTTCTCTAAATCTCCTCCAAGAAACAATACTTTTAGGAGACTTGAATATTGACTGGAACTCATGTGAACATACTAATCCATCTACTCTTATTAACCTGCATGGCTTTACTCAACACATAAACACCCCTACAAGAGCAAACAAGCATAGTAACAAAGAAGTAGTACTTGATTGGATCTTAACAAACAGTCCCCAGCAAAAATATACAACAGGGACCCTCCCAGATGACCTTAGTGATCACTCCCTAACTTATATCATCACGCATAAAACTAATCTATCCATCCCAACCCAAGTTCGATCATCCCGCTGTAAAAAGCATTTTGACCCCAATCTGTTTCAAAATGAACTTATGCAAGTCAACTGGTCACCTCTTAAAACACTCCCAATAGATGAAGCGGTTAACCACTTCAATAATACCTTTCTCACCATCCTTGAACACCATGCCCCACTAAGCTAAACAGCACCATGGCTCTCTAACAAAACTAGGCAACTAATTCTTAAAAGAAACAAAGCTTGGAACACATGGCGAACCACTAAAAATATAACTGACCATCTCTCGTTTAAACAAAAAGAAATATGGAAACAAGCTATCCTACATGATAAAAAAAATTTCTACACTCAATTACAACAATCTTCCCTCCACCAACCAAATAAATTTTGGTCTGCTATTAATACTCTTCTATCCCCTGGCAAACCAGCCACACCTACTCCACAAGGCTCCAACACCAACTCCCCCTCAGAAATAGCTAATGCCTTTAACACCTTCTTTACTTCAGCCATTCTAAAGCTAGCTGATCAACAAAGCCCTGACATCTCCAAACTTACTAAGCTTAGCTCCACCCCTCCTCCATTTCACCTCCAACCCATACCCACCTCCTACATTTTGTCCTTACTTCAAAAACTTAAGCCAACAACCCCCTCAGCAGATAAATTACCTGCAGAATACCTCCAACTAGGTGCCAAATATCTCTCTACTAATTAATAGGACTGTAAAAGAATGCACTATCCCTTCTGTCTGGAAAATCTCCCACATCATCCCTCTCTTCAAAGGCGGTGACTCTTTAGAGTATTCTAACTACCGCCCCATAGCATTACTATCTCCTCTTGCAAAAATTATGGAGAAATGTATTCACAAACAGTTCCTTAATTACCTGTTAACCAACAATCTCCTAGCTACCTGCCAACATGGGTCTCGCCCACTCCACAGTACTACCACCGCCCTACTATCCTGCATCGACTCTATCAACATAAATACAATAACACTACTTCCTCTGCATTCTTTGTAGACCTGTCTAAAGCCTTCAACATGGTTAATCATCAACTTCTCCTACAACGCTTACGCTCTCTCTCTTGATAATCGTTTAAGCTGGTTCTCATCCTATCTTGGAACAGGCAGTTCTCTGGGACAACCATCTCTCAAATCTTCTAGGAGTTCCTCAGGGCTCCATCTTAGGTCCTCTTCTGTGTCTGCATCTAGCCACTCCTCTATCTACTTGTATTCAATATGCTGATGACACAACCATCATTTGCTCTGCCTCAACCCAGACTGAACTTCACTCACTCACCACCATTGAGCAATGGTTCTCTAACAACTGTCTCCTACTAAACCCCAAGAAAACCAAACTTCTGCTCTTTCCACCCACTCACCTATCACCCTCCATTGATTTCACACTTGCATCAAACAATGGCACACTTATCACTCCTGACCAAACTACTTACTATCGACAACCAACTAAAATTTGACTGTCATATCAACTCCACTATAAAAACAACTAACAGGAAACTCGGTTCACTCTATAGAATCAAATCTTTCCTAACTCCTGAGGCTAGAACTACTATAGCTACAACCCACTTAATATCAACCCTTTTATATGCTTCTTCTATATACACTAATCTGTCTAAGTACAACCTCAATAAACTAGCCACATCATACAACATCTCCAGATTTGCCACTGCCTCTCCATACAGAACTCACCATTGCTTGAAGCCTATAAAACTAGGGTGGCTGGAACTACCCCAACTCATACAATACTATCAACTCACTATTGCCCACAAAGTCCTCTACCACCCTGAAAACACACCAATGCTCTCAAAACCTCTAGAGCGTGACTCCATATTTTCTAACTCAATTGGCAAAATATGGAATCTACTACCACCAGACCTTACATCCCTGACTTCTATTTCACTATTTAAAACCAATCAAAAACTCTTCCTAACTAACCACTGGCTTTGCTCCTCTCACCTGATCTTCCTTTCTCTTCCATTTACTCTAGGACATCTACCTTCCCTTAAAAAAAAAAATATCTCCTGGCTATAATATAGTTATTATAAAATTATAGATTTTGTTTTCATAACCTAGTAAAGCATCTATTATAGACCCATGCTATTGACTCACATTGTACGGCCTCCACTGAAAATGGACATGTATCCAGTTGGACTAGCCCGGTTAACAAATGTAAAATAAATAAATAAATAAAAAGAGAGATGTGGAAGCTGCAGGCTCAAAAGGGGTAGCAGTTAGCTTCTCCAAGATGTAATTAAGATCCCAAGTAGGTGGAAGGGTCTTTCTGGGAGGCTTAATATGTAGGATACCTTAAAGTTTTACCTCCAATCTGAAAGTTAACGGAGGTGATAAGGGCAGACAAGAAAAAGCAGAACAGTGGACTTTCACTGAGGAAAAAGACAAGCCACTGTGGAGTAATTCACACTCGCAAGAAAGTACTACTGAAATGTCCATGGAAAATAGATCTAGTCTTCTACAAAGGAACCAGATAGAAAATTTCTTCCATTTGGAAATGTAACATTTCCTAGTATTGGGTTTCTTGGCCTTCTGCAAAACCTGAAGCATGTGCTGAGAAAAAAGGTGCCTGAAAGGGATCAGAAGTTTATCACCCACAGGGTTATATGTAATGTTGACAAATTAGGATGAAACAAGGATCCTTTGTCCTGTGCAAGTAGGTCCACCCGGTGAGGTAACTTGCAGTGATGACTCTTGGCTAAATGCAGAAGAGGGAGCCAATGCTGTCTCGGCCAAAAGGGAGTCACCAACAAGATTTTTAGCTTGTCTTGCTGAATTTTCAGCAAGACTTTCTGAATGAGAGGGAAATGGGGGAATACATAAAGAAACATTCCCTTCTGTGAAAAGGAAAGGGCATCCACCTTCCAAGTCAGAAGATGTGCTAGTATGGCACAAAATAAAGGAAGGTGTCTGTTTAGATGGAAGGCAAAGAGGTCCAGATGAGGGAGTACCTCACCAGTGAACCAGATCCAGGAATACATCCCTGTGAAGCATCAATTCATGGGAGTGTGTCATGTACCTGCTTAAAATATCCACCACAGAGTTCTGAGCAGAGGGTATGTAGACAGCATGAAGGGTTAACCTTGTACTGAATTGCCAATTCCCATGTCCTGATAGCTAACCTGCAAAAAATATCTGGTTTCCCCCTGTTTATGTACCAGAGAGCAGTGGTGTTGTCTGCAAAATTTTTCACAGGATCTGGTTGAGAGAGGACGAAAAGTCTACAAAGCCAGAATCAGAGCCATCATTTCTCTGATGTTGATGTGTTCCCTCTTTTGAGATGGAGACCAGAGACCTGTACATTCCTCAAAGCAAAGGTGTCTGGAGCATCTGTGAAATGTTGAGAAGGCTGGGTCAAAAGAAGAGGAAGGCCTGAATTAAGATAAAGCTGCTGAATCCACCAGAGGAGCTCTGTTTTCAGGCAGGGAAATAGAGGAATCAGGTTGTCTTTAGAAAACACTGAAATTTACTCATGTGAAGCTTTGCAAAGGGCAGTATGGGAATTGTGGAAGACATGAACCCAAGTCGTCTTCGGAACTTCCCTGACCGAGGTGAAGGAAGAGGCAGAAGGCTTCCATGAAGGTAGTAAAAAGAGTCTAAACCTTCTCTGTTGGTAGGAAAACCATCATCAGGTCCATCCTGAAACTGTACCCTAGGAAGATGTGATCCTGTGAAGGAGTCAGAGGATTTCTTGAAATTTATACTTAACCCCAGGCTTTGAAGGTGATGAATGGCCACCAGAAGGTTTTGTGACAACAGTTCTGAGTTTGGAGATAGAAAAAAGATCATCCAGATACGGATATACCTGAACTCCTGGACCCTCAAGAAGGCAATGACAGGGGTCAAACACTTTGCGAACACCACTGGGGCAATGGAAAGACCAAGGGGCAAGGCAGAGAACTAACAGTGCATAGAATCCACAGAGAAATGCAAACATTTCCTGTACTGAAGATGAATGGGAATATGTAGTTAAGCATCTTTTAGGTCTAAGGAAACCATGTAAGACTATGAGAAATCAGAGGAAAGAGTGTCTGTAGGGACAGCATCCGAAAAGATGGCACTTCCAAGAAAGTGTTCCAAGTGGGAGCGGTTTAGAATTGGTTTCAAAGGGCCATCCTTTCTTGAGACCATAGGTTCAAAGGTAGGTACTATGCTATTGCCCCTAGGGCCTATATAAGCCTAGCCAAAAAGGTACCCTAGCTTTCGCCACCCAAGAAAATTATTTTCTTGAGTAAACCGACCCAGCCAGAAACATTCCTGAGTAAAAATCAATGCCTCTCTGATCCAGTGGAACACTTTGAATAGTGCCTTGAGAAAGAAGCTGAGATAGGAGCTCTGGGAACAACTCTAGCTGACAGGAAAGGGGCTGTGAAATTCCCATGAAAGGAGGTAGATTCTTCTAAGTCAAAGTATACTTTTTGGATGATGGACAGAACTCTGGAATCCTGAGTGATTCTCATCCAGGCTGGAAAAGAATGAGAGAGGCAAAGAGATAGAGGAGTACAGCTTGGAAGAAGCTGCTGGTAGTCACAAAGAACTGGGCCTGGCCTGAAAGGGCTGCTATGTCGGAGGAGCCAAAGCAGACGTATTGGATTGAGGATTCCAAGCTGATTTCTTAGACCTAGGAGCAGATGTAGACTCAGAACTATGATGACCTGGTCTCCTAACAAAAGATGTTTTGATGGGGGAATATTCCATGAAATTTAGTAACAGGAGAAAAACAGGTGCTTCAAATCTTGGAGCTCCTTCCCTTTTTCTTGCAGAATTTTAAATAAGTCCTCATCTGCAGATCCAAAAAGAGCAGACTTGACAAAACGAGCATCAAGTAATTCTGCCTTTATATCATCAGGTAATGGCTGAAGTCTTGGCCATGAATATCTCCTAAGCACAGAGGTAAATGCAGCAGCACTGGAAGATCTCAACACATCATAGTTGCACTTAAAAGAATGTCCAGCTACTTGAGAAGAGGCAGCCAAGAAAGAAAGGACCTCTGTTTTAACCAGAGTCTGGTAAATGAGGAAGAGCTTGCATAGCTTGAGAAAGCAAGGCTAAGGAATACCTAGACATACAAGTCTAGTAATTAACTGCTCTGATAGCTAAAGTGAAGGAGGCTTTCTTACCCAATCTCTCTAGGAATTTCACTCTCCTTATCGGATGGTAAAAGTCTGACTGAAAGGGACAAACATGAAGACTAATCAGATGCTATGGAGATAACAGCTGGATCAGCATTAGGATACAAACATGCAGTCATTTGGCACTTTGTAAAATCTATCTGGCCACTTATGGGCAGGGGCCTGGGAATCTGGAGACTTAGAGGAGGAGGTAAAGGCATCCAGGAAAGCTGGAAGGACTGCAGGAACTGCAGAGAGTGAAGGGATTGCCATTTGTAGAAGGTCATACCTTTCTTGTTAATCAGAAATATGGGAACAATCCCATCTGAAGAACTCCCTCATTTTCTTAATGGTTTCTCCAAATGAAATTTCTTCAATCGGGTAATCCCCCCTCCCAATTAGATTCCTCTTCTGGTGATGCATATTCTAGGAGAGAGGGAATTTGGTAGAATATGCAAGAGTCAGAGGAAGAGTCCTCAGAATAAGTAGAAAGAACCAGAGTCCCAACAACCTGTGCAGGCGAGGAAGTGAAGGAGGATGGAGAGTAGAGGAAGGCTTCAAGGCCATGAAGGACTTAAGACCCAAGGAAAAAGCATCCCAGCGAGACTGGAGTAGAAGGAATGTTGGGATGCTTGTTTTTTTTTATCCGATGCTTGTCATTATTGATCACAAACGAGTCCTGGATTTGACCTCCGATCCCAGCTGGCAACTGAAAGGACAGATTCAGAGCTCAAGCTCCTCCCCTTCCCATAATCCCTTGCTAACCCACAACCCTCAGATCTCGTTTACAGTGATTTCACTTGAATGTGCATCCTGTAGCTCAAGCTAGCCTTGGTACAGATAAGTGAAATTTTTCACTCCTCTGGGGTTTTAGTCCTTATTCCCCACAAGTTTTATTCATAGTCTAGTTAGGTTTCCTCCCCTCCCGGTAGCCTTTTAAGCCCTCTCCCATAGGTTCCCACCTTTTTTTCCCCAGGTCCTTTGGGTAGTTTCTTAGCTCCCTCTGCTACCCCTTTTTTGCAGGTAGTTTCTTTGCCCTTTCTCTACCCTTTCCCCTTCAATGTAGTGTGGGTGTTTTTTTGTGCAAGTGTGAGATGTCTGAAAAGCCTTCTTGCTTTAAAGATGCTTCTCGTGGCTGTCAGAAAATGCCCTACGACTCGAATGACAAGTGTATTTATTGTCTGGGAGAGCCTCAGCTGGAGGCTGAATGCAATATTTGTGCCAGATTCAACCCCAGGGCTCTCCTGGAATGCAGGAACGAGCACCTGCTTAAGACGCTTGCCAAAGGGCATCCTCTAGTTTCCAGTTTGCCTTCTAAGCCTCCCCACAATCCCAAGAGAAAGTCTTCTACCTCTAGGGATCCACCCTCCAAAAAGCTGAGGGTCTCTGACCATAGTTCCTCGTATCAGAGCCCAGCCTCTTTGGCTTCAGATCCAGGCTCTTCTGCCCA
>NC_056729.1:680657860-680725360 GCF_019279795.1 Protopterus annectens
CATTAAAAGTTTAACTGTATACATTGGGCTTATGGAAGACAATCAGTTCGGACAATGCACATCATTTACAGAAGTGAGCACATTTTTTCATGCTGCAACATCAGTAGTATAGTGAAAACACTGCATTAAGTCTTCTGTCCAAATCTTATTCTCTGCTCCTTCCTTACTACCCACTCCAGAGTCCAGCTTGATGCCTGCTCATACCAAATTCCATATCCACTACAATCCACACTTCAGTACCTTAATGCCATATTCCTTCCTAACTTATCTGACTTACAGGCAGCAATGCCTAGAAAGGAACTTGGAGAGAGGTATACTTAAGACACTGCAGGGACCACAGTGTGGTGCTGCTTTTGGTGCAACGCTTACTGCAGGTTTGAGGGGGATGGAAAGGAATTTGTCAACCTGAATGCATGAATAATATGGGGTTATGTGTAAACAAAATATATCTTAAATACTACATCAGCTCCTTGATATTGTGCTACAAAATTAGCTTTTAATATATCCATTCTCCTACTGCATATGCAATAATTTGCTCACGTTCTTTAACATGGGAATCCAAACAATGTATATGACTGCTAACTCTGGTGCACTGCTCTTAAACGTACTGACACTGCCGTCTTTCAAGTAACACTTAATATTACATATTCATGGAGGAATAGTATTCCCTGTGCTTCACGGTCAAAAAAACTAAGTCTGGCATTTGAAAAAAAAACACCAGCTTTATACATTGAAAAGCAACAGCTAAAAGCTAACCAAATAACAGCCTTTGGAGTTTTTGTGGACATTTGATGCCCATTTAACTGCTAACATTTGCAAAGCAAGCAGAGCTGACCATCTGATCCTTCTTGTCACTAACAGCTTGCCAGACATCTGCCCCTTTTATACACATTTATCAGTACTTGTAAAAGGCGGCACCCCATTCTATAACCTACTCACAAATCATTTTATGAAGTTGGAGAAGGTGCAAAGATGCCTCAAACAGAAAAAAGGGCTTCAAAGACTTATTTTATACAGAGAGAAACTAAAGCAACTCTCACTTTCCTCTGTCTTATCTTTTAAAAAAAAAGAACACCATTTACCTTGCATAGCATTAAAGGGTTCCTTACTATCCATATCCATGGCTTAGTATATACCTCTATGGTGCTCACATCACATGACTCACTGCCTCAACAAAAAATGAATATAAACCATACAATGAAACTTGGCAATTTCATATCTCACAGACTTCAATGCCTATGAAAATCTCCCTCTTCTTAAACTCAGCCTACAATTCATACTTTCAAGAAAAAAATGAGTGACTATATAAGCTCTTGCAAGTTCCAACAAGGGATATTAGAGCAACAACCTTCTCAGTGGCCAACAAGCCTCGAGTTTGTTCACTTAACATGTGAACTTAACACTCAGAACATGACCACTGTACTACATATGTTGATTGTTACACACACGCTTGTTTCACGCATTTAGCAGGAGTTCTTACCTCTTCACAGGCTCAAACATAGGGAATTCCTACTTCCATTATATATTCAAGGCCAACAAATAGAAAGAACAAGTCAGAAAACTATTAAAAAGGACAACAAAAAATTACTGCATTGCAGTATAAATTGTCTCCAAAATTATGGTGCAAATGTGGCTTTCAGACTCTACCAACATATATAGCTCATTTGTGATATGCCAGCACTTGAGCAACTATTGAAATAAATAACACAGCAATTTAGTTCAGTGATTAAACACTACCTCACAGCAACAGGGAGCAGAGTTTAATCCTGATCTCCAGTTACTGCCAGTGTGAAGTCTGCATGGTCACTCCACGTCTGCATTGGTTTGCTCTGGGTAATCCAATCACCTCCCAAAAATATGCTGCCTGCTTGGCATCCTTAAAAATATCCATTTATAATGTATTTACCCTTGCGGCCTGGATCGTGGCTGAAAATCTGCAATGACCAGATCACTTACCCAGTTAAGTTAAAAATAACATGAAAATGCATTAGACATCTAAATTAGTCGCTCCTTGATAAAGTTGGCGGCAATTGACATGGACCTTTCAGAATACTGACAGGCAGTGTAGTACTCAGTGTAGCAAATAAAAAGTTAACCTGCAGTGCCGTAACCTATAACCTATCTAGAGAGTTAATGGTGTAAGGAGTGAAAAGTGCAGAAAAGCACAAAACACCTTTGCATTCTCCATCTATCAATCACTTGCTTTCAGCAGCAAACAGCATAGTAGAATTGTTATTTCATTTGTTGCAGGAACTAAAACTTGAGGAAAAGCCTTAGTGTGGTGGCAGCTTTTACATGCACCCTAGCTGACTATTCCACATGGTATACAACTGGGTTTATTCACTTCTTGCCAATCCACTTCCCTAAAACAATCCTCCACCATAAAAGACTACAGCTTGCAGCAGTCACCTCAAATGATCCACAAATCTGTCCAGCAGAAAATATCATAATTAACGAGTACCAACACAAAATTCTTCTAAACTCTCAATCTTCAACCAACACAGCCATCAAAACTCTTGCAAAAATACTTATTCAAAGCTATCACTCCTTGCAGTAAAACAATGCATCAATACACAAACTGCTGACAGAACTGCCTTACCCTCGCAACAAAAATGAACATTATTCCAATAATAATCTTAGCTTGACTTCCTTGGACAACAAAATAAAACTAATAACCAAAACAGGCCTTAACATTCCTAATACAATGAAATGCAATCTCAAACAATATTTACTTCCAGTCTGATAACCGGATAAGTCCACTGGGCTCAGAGAGCCCATTTTCAGTGGAGGCCCAGGGAGAAAAGCTCCATGAAACAGATTACAGTAAAGATAGCAGTCCAATAAAAATAAAAGTACAAGTACAAATACATACCAAATAATACAAAGCATGAGCAATATTGCCCATAGTGGAAATATATCAGGCAGATACATTTTAACAAATTCACACAGTTAAAATCAAAGGTCAAAAGCTATTTACAGAGTGTGAGAGATTGTATGGGAATTAGCTATAGAAGGTTACAGCCAGCTATAAGGTGCTTAGGAACTCAGGAGGATACCCTCCCAGGGGCTTTTGTTAAAGAGTTCTAGGTAGGGAGAATGCAGTTACATTTCCATTTGGAGGAGAGGTAGGTGTAAAGCTGAGTTTTTTTTTGTTGTTTGTGTTTGACATTTTCCTTAGTGTGGAAGGGAAAGAGTTCCATTTCTTACCCAAGGAGAAGGATAGGAGAAGTTTTCCAGCAGGACGTTTAGGTTTGTGGACAGTAATTAAGTTTTGGTGTTCAGATCTGATAGTTCTATTTGAAGTGTATGGGGGAAGGATGTTAGAGCGGGGCATTTGGTTGGATTAAATATTAGTCTATGTGCTGTAGTGAGCTGGAGAAAGTCCAGGTAATTTGTGAATTCTAACCAGTTGAGGGATTGGAAAGTAACTGTGATGAGTGGAATGTTTGGCTTTGGTGGCAAATTTAGAAATTTTTTTGTAACAGCTTTCAAGTTTGGAAGTGATGGAAGAGGATAGATTAGTTAGTAGTGGGGCGTCGTACAGAAGGGAGGGAAGGAGTTAAGAGGAGGCCAGAGTATGCCTGGTAGAAGTAAAAAGGAAGTGGTTGTTCCTGTATAGCATACCTAGTTTTTGGTGGGTATTCTTTATATTTTTCTGAACATGGATGTTGAGCTTGAGGTGTTAGTCTACAGTTACACAGAGTAGTATGGCAACGGGAACAACTTCAATCGGAGAGTAGCTTTGGCTAAGGACTTGGAAGGAATTTTTATCAAAAGAGAAATATTTTGAGGGTGTGAATAGTAGTATTTCACCATTAATAGAAAGGTGATTTTGGTGCCTCCAGATCTCAGTAGCTGAAAATGCAGTCTGAGTTTTAGATAGGAGTTCAGAGAGGTTAGAGGCAGTGCAGACAAGTGTAGAGTCATCTGTATATTGGATGACTCTGACATTAGGAACAGCAGATTGAAAGTTACTGATAAAGATATCAAACAGCATTGGTCCGAGGATGGACCCCTGTCGTGCTCGGTATGGGTAAGACAGGTGAGGTGCCTTTTTTCCATTTCACAGCCTGAGATCTATCTGACAGACAGCTTGAAAACCAGAAGAGAGTGTTTTGGGAGAGAGATAAGTTTGAGAGGTGACTTAGTGGGTGCAAGCTCCAGGAGCACTGTGGATACTAAGTTCCCAGAATCCCTGGCTTGATTGACGGTTTCTAAGAATGAGAGTAGAGATGTTATGTTTCTATGCCCTGGTTGGAAGGCATGTTGGGTAGGGGTAAGAAGTTGGTTTTTAGTCAGAAAAGGCATAAGTTGTAGGTGGATGCATTTTTCTAGGATTTTTGAGATTGGAGAGAGAAGAGCTATAGGGTGGAAGTTTGAAATTTTAGTGTTTTTGCCTCCCTTGTGAACAGGAAATATAAATGCAGAATGGCAGAGTTTAGGGACATAGGATTCCTTTATGGATCTATTAATTAGGCTACTAACTGGGAGAGCTATACCATCGGCAGCAGACTTGAGAAACAAATAGGGGATGTTGTCAGGTGAACTGGAGCAAGGTTTAAGTTTGGATAGAAGTCTTTTTATGTAGTTAGTGGAGACAGGTTTAAACTCAAGCATAGGAGAAAATTATTTGTGGACTTAGATGAGGTGGAATGTAGGACAAATGGGTCATTGTTGGGAAAAGTTTTCGTTAGGTCGGATATTGACTCTATAAAGAAAGAGTTTAATAGTGAGGCTAACTCGAGGTTAGAGTTACTTGGGTCCGGCCAGGGGTTATTTTTGGAGCCTGGGTTGAGGAGTGAGTTTATGGAGTGCCAAAAAAGCCTAGGGTGTTGGGGATGGTTGGACTGGAGCCTAGTGTAGTAGGATATTTGTCTTTGAAGATTTGTTTTTTTTTTGAAAAGTTACAGAGCTGTGCATCTTGGAGAAGGGTTTCGGGATGTTTATTCTTTTGGTAAAGCTTCCAGGATTTGTCTCGTTACATAATTTGCTTTGTTTCTTTGGTTAGCAAAGGGCCAGTTATAGTTTTTATTCTTTTTTTCTTTGGTGGAGCTGGGGAATTTAGAGCATCTAGGAAAGTAGAATTAAAGTGGTCTCTAGCTTTATCGAGAGAAAGGGTTTTTAGAATATTCCAGTTCATTTGTTTGAGATAGTTAGATAAGGTTTTGGGGTCAAATTTACTAAGGTTGCGGGTCTGAATATATTGATATTGGTGTGAATGGGAGGTGGTTGCACAGTAAACGAAAGCTGGGAGGTGGTCACTAATAGAGTCTGGGATGGTGCCAGAATTGGTAACATTATTTGGATGGCTGACTAAGATCTAGTCGAGGGTGGATCCTGTGGTATTAGTTTTATTGAGTCTGGTTATGGAGTGGGTTACTTGACAAAAGTTACAGAGGTTTAATGAACAGGGAGGGTATGGGACTTTTGATTTTATAAAATAGAAACCAAAGCCAGCAACAAGTGAGCCATGTGGTTAATAGTAGTTTATTAGAAACTACTAAGACATCATTTCAAGCTTATGAAAAACAGACCGGTTTCGGCCAATATTGATCCTGGCCTTCTTCAGTGTATTACAAAAAGCACAATCAAAATCAAGTCTTATATAATAAGTGAAAACAGATAATTGGTTGACAATTACATATCTAATTAGTGAGCTCATGAATATTTATGTAGTGATAGACAATATACACCATAATGGATATACACCATAAGAAATATTTTTTTTTTTTTTTTTTAATTCTTTCATAAATATTCATTAGGCCCTGGGTTAAATAAGGCACCAAGTTTGGTGATCCATTTTTTCTCCCTGGCATCAAGTTTCTTGTGCCAGCCAAATTTATGAGTTCGATCACCAATGAGTTTATCTATGATAGTAAAATGGAATTGAGCTGTTTGGTGTGTGAGTGTGTGTTTATATAGGGCATTGGTAGTTCTTTTACATTTAATGTCACTCAGGTGTTCTGACATACGTAACCTAAATGGTCGAGAGGTCTGACCTATATAAAATGCATGGCAACTACAACATGCCATGTAAATAGCCCAATCTGTATTACAATTAGCAAAAAATCGAATATCAAAAACAGTACTGCTGTTTCTACTACTAAATTCCTTGGACTTCAAAATATATTTACAATTAACACAATGTCCACAGGGGAAACATCCAATCAATCTGTCGCCCAAAATGGTGGTTTGATATAGCTGAGGTAGAGTAGACTCAGAATGATGTTTGTAGTGATTAAAATATCCTGCTAGATTTTTTTCCTTTACAAAAAGAAAAAGAACATGTATTAGGAATAAATGTTTGGATCTTACTATCAGCTTTAAGTATATTCCAATTGTCTTTGATGATATCCATGAATCTATTAGTATTCCTGCCAAACGTAGTAGTGAAACGTAATATGTTTGGAGACAAAGATTTCTTTTGGTATGTCAGTAGATTTTCTCTATGTAAGCCCTTAGCATAATTTTGGGCCATAGTGACATATCCTGAGCTGTATCCTCTGTTGATAAATCTATTGTGTAAATCATAAGCATGATGTTTAAAACTAACATCATCCGAACAGTTACGTCTTATTCTAAGAAATTGTGATTTTGGAATGTTTTTGGCGATATGTTTTGGATGAAAGCTGGAGGCATGGAGTAAGGTGTTGTACTGGGAGAACTTCCTATGAACTTCAGTGTTCAGGGTATTATCCTCATTCTTTGTAACCAAAACATCTAAAAACGTAATGGATTTTTGGTCATAAGTGATAGTAAACTGAATTCCCCATTTGTTATCATTTAGATATTCCATAAATTCTCGGAGATATCCAATATCTGATCTCCATCATGATTCCCTCAATATAAGCCATCAGAAAAGTATTGATGAATATTGGCTTTATAAATCCAATATGTATCAACCTGGTTTCAATACTTTTCTGATAAATTTGACTGAGCATGTACTGACTAAAAACGTCTTTTTATATGATCAGGAATGTTATTTACAGATCAGAGGTACAGCAATGGGGGCTTCTTTTGCCCCCATTTATGCTGATCTATTCATGGCTTATATTGAGGAAATCATGATTTATGATGATACTCATAACTTGTATTTGCCTGATATTGACATTTGGCGGAGATATTTGGATGACTGCTGGATGGTACATAAATATTCATGAGCTCACTAATTAGATATGTAATTGTCAACCAATTATCTGTTTTCACTTAATATATAAGACTTGATTTTGATTGTGCTTTTTGTAATACACTGAAGAAGGCCAGGATCAATATTGGCCGAAACCGGTCTGTTTTTCATAAGCTTGAAATGATGTCTTAGTAGTTTCTAATAAACTACTATTAACCACATGGCTCACTTGTTGCTGGCTTTGGTTTCTATTTTTTAGTCTGGATTTTTGCCGTGCAACTCCCTACGTGCAGGGGAACTTTGTCTTGGATACTTTTGATTTTATTCCATTCGATGTTTACATCGTCTAGTATGCAAGTTTCAAGGTTAATTTCAGCTGAAGCCCATTGCAGTATGTCTTCAAGGGCTGAGACATTATTTCCAGGTGGGATATAAAGGGCAATGATACAGAGTCTTTTGTGATTCTTCATTTTTAACAGACTGACTTAGTTCTGCATTGCCAAATTTAGGAATGAGGTTTGGCAGGGGACTTAAGGTACGTAGATTGGAATAGATTAATGCAACGCCTCTGCCTTTTTTCTTTGGGTGGTCACATCTATGTATGAAATCCAGAGAGAAAGATTTCAGAGTCAGAAATGTGGGGTTTGAGCCAAGTTTCAGAGATGGCTACAATGTCAGGTTGGTTATGACTTAGCCATGTTTGAAACTGATGTGCTTTGTTGTTGAGACTCTGGGCACTGAGTGCGAAAAATCTGAGAGTACTGTAGGGGGATGAAAGGTTAGAGTAGGGGGAGGTTGTTATTTGTGGGTGGGTTAGGTCCAGGGTTGGGGTGAAGGTCTCCAGCTAAGACGAGCTTATTGAAGGAAGTTATTTTAGTGTGTTTTGGTTTGGATTTAGGGTATTCTGGATGGTCTAGTATTTGCTTAAGAGTAAGTGTCTTAGCAGTAGTGGAAATAATTTTAGGATTAAAAAGGTGCAGAGGGTTGAGATGAAACAGAGTTGGAGGAGATGGAAAAGATGTGTGAGGGAGGAGATGGTTTTGTCTGGGAGTATGGTAAGGAGTAGGGAGGGAAAGCTGATTGGAGGTATAGCAGCTGGCATGGTATAAAGTTGCTAGGAGTAGTAGGAGGGAGCTGGGGGTTCAGAGTGTTAGGAACAGTAATGAAAGCATGGTTAGAAAAAGGTAGTTTAATATGGGAGGATCTGAAGTTAGAGAAGAGCTGTGGGGTGAGTGAAGGGGTAGTTAAAGAGTTGTTTGTCTTTTGGCTTTTTCCTGGTAAGGGGTCGCCACAGCGGAACTCTGGTCCGCTAATGATTGGCAGTAGATTTTTACGAAACGCCAAGGTGCCAGCTCGACGCCCAACCTTCAACGAAGGTACACACATTTCTGCACACATGTCTTTCGAATGCTACCCAACCATGGGGAGGACATGCAGACTCCACACAGAAGGCACTCCCAAGCCAGGCCAAGAATCGAACAGGAGAACCTCTTGCTGTGAGTTAACACTACTGCCGTACCACCGCGGTAATAAAAACAGTGATGTATTTAATTACTGTTGGTGAAAAGAGGAGGGGTAAATAGGGAAGGCTTTGATTGGATGGTTGATTGTGGGTGAAAGGAGGGATAAAGAGGGGAAGGCTTTGAATGGATGGTTGTCTTGAGTGGGTGAGGAGTGGTTGAAATAAAAGTAGGAGTAGTGGGGGTGGGTGGGAATCGGGGGCAGGGTAGAGGAGCGGAGTGAGCAAGAAGGGCAGATGGAGCGGGCAGAGCCACAGAGAAGGAAGCCAGTGAAAAGTTATCAGTGAAGCTGAGACCTAGCTCAGAGGTAAGGAGGCAGTGTGTGTGTTAAATTAGAAGGATGCAGAGGGCTGACAGGGGATAGGAGCTGAAACCAGGGCAGCAGTTTAGTAGAATATAGTAAGTATTAATAGGGCTAAAACAGTACAGCGGTAAATTAATAGAACAGTTACAGTACTTTTGGCTTGTATTAAAAGATAGGTAGTGGTTGAACAATGCAACCTGGTGGCCTAACTGAGCAAGTACAATGGTAAGCTATGAGCACTCAGAGGAGGGGTGAAGAGCCTGAGAGAGTAACGGGAGATAAAATCCATGGTAGACTGCTTGCAAATTCTAGCGAAATACATTCAAATATTAACCATGGCCATTTTAACTAGCTCACACTTAAAATGTTTTGGGAATCCCTAAACCAGCTACCTGACATCAGCATATCCACAGCTTAATTTAACAGTTTAAAAGCAGCATTATTCAATAGCTCAACACTCCTTCAAAACTTTCAGGGTTAAAAAGGTCATTTCAACAAAAAAAAAAAAAAAAAAAAAAAAAAAAGAGAAGGCAGGAATTTAATTTATGTAATGCTGCTTAGACTATATGATGTAAAACAATACATGTGATGTAAAATGTTTGTAAATGTGAACTTGTTATAATGGTTTGATTATGTTTATATAAATATGTTCACCTATGTCACAAGTGATAATTCAATACAAAGGTAATTTCAAACTTAAATGCTGTAGCAAATCAAATCTATGATTAGGAGAATCAAAGCTTAGACAACCTGTCAAAAAACCTCCAAAACAAATGACAACTGAACTTGAAAATTTCAAAGGATTAAGAAATGCATACATAACTCTGAAATAAACATAGCCTCTAACTAAAATCTTTTTGGGGATGAAACACATCCTATACAAAACTCAAATTAGCCATCTAACCAACTTGGTACAACTCTCAACACAAAAATGGTGAAAACCTTTGTTTGTGTCTTTATTTCGGTTAGGTCGCCACGAACTCCGGTCCGCTAATGATTGGCAGTAGATTTTTACGTACTGGCTTGCCGGGCCTAACGCACAACCTTCAACGAAGGAATGCCCATTCACGCATGTCGCCACACACAAGATGCTCTAACTGAGAATCGAACAGGCAACGTCCAACTGTGAGGCGGCAACGCTACCGCAGCACCACCACCTTTGTACTATTCTCAAAAAACAGCAATTACTATTCTTGCTATCCCTTCCTGGATACATCAACCCTACCCACAGCCATTGTACAAACTTAAAATCAAAGTCGTCAATATAGCCAAAGCAAGAGAAATATTAAAGAAAAAAAATACTGTTGTGTAAAAACTTACATAAACAGTATATGTTGTCCTCTTCACTGCCGCAGTATTCATAACCTAAGGGATCTCCTGAGAAGGAGAGCCCAACATCCAGCCAATATACCAAAGCCTTTAATACTTGTGTACACTCCAAAAGTAAGTGTAGGGCATAAAGGTAATGTACAGACACACAACTTGAAAACACCTGAGAGATAGAAAATGCCACTAGGGACAAGGAAAAAAATGTGCATTCAGTAGTAGAAAAAGAGCCTCTCAGCCAGAACGGCAAGAAAAAATAGGCTAGAGCAGAGGGGGCAAGAGGGAGGGAGCAAATACTGCAATAGTGAAGAGAAGGATATCTACTGTAATAGTAAGATTTTACACAACTGTATTATGTCCTTCCATATCACTATTGCAGTATTCTTTACCTAAGGGAGAGTACAAGAGCTCAAGAGGAAACCTGAGAGGAGAACAGCATGGAAGAGCCATCCAGAAACCTATGCAGGATAGCCCTGGCAAGCCAGCTCGACCACTGGAAATATCATACAAGTTGTAATGCTTAGTGAAAGTATGAAGAGAGGACCAAGTAGTAGCCTTAAGGATGGAATTCATATCCAGTCCCTTGAAAACAGCATCAGAGGAGGCAACAGCCCTGGTAGAATGAGCCTTTACCAAAGAAGAAAGACATTTGCAATAACAATAACAAAAATGAAATGGCCTTAGAAATCCAGGAAGAGATGGTTTGCTTAGAAACAGCCAAACCAAAGACATGGGATGAAAACTGCTTGCATTTATGAATAAATTTAGGTTTATCCAAATATCTAAGTTGTCTGTGCAAATCCAAAGTATGAAGAACCTTCTCAATGGCAGACTACAGAGAAGGAAAAAAGAAAGGAAGATGAATAGACTGATTAAGGGACAACTCACTGACTACATTGGACATGAAAAGATGACTGGTACAAAGAGAGACCCTGTCCCCATGGAAAACTAAGAAAGGAGTAACAGTCATGAGAGCCTGTAGTAGTCCCACTCATGGATGAAGGGAGGGCCAAAAGAGCAGTCATCCAAGTACAATGCTGCAAGGAAGCTGATGAAGCAGGGTTAAAAGGAGACAGTCAGTTTTTCAAATACAAAACAGAGGTTCCAGGAAGGTGGAATAGGATTTCTGGGAGGCCTGATATGAAGGATTCCTTTAAGAAATTGCTTGGCCTCAAATCCAGAGGCCAGAGGATGAGTCAACAGCAAACCAGCAGAAATTGCTGACAGTTGAGCTTTAAATTAATATGCTAACCAAGCATGGAGCAGATAAAGGGAACCACAAGCATCTCTACAGGCTGGTGCCTCTCGAATCATCAGGATCCCCTGACAGAAAATCACTACCATTTGGACATATGATTTCCTGGTAGTGGGTTTCCTGGCCTCCAGCTGGACATGAAGCACCTCCTCAGAAGAGGTGCCTAAAAAGGATCAAAACTATCACCCACAACATCAGATGAAGATTAGACAAGTGAGGATGGATAACAGATCCCCCCCAAAAAAAACTGATGACTATAAAACAAAACAAAAATGGGCTGTCCAAATGAACACACTTTATTCAGACTGACATAATAATCCAAGATAAAAATCAATACACACTTTTGTCTTAAAACATGCTTGTAAAAGACTTCATCATAGTTAACTAACCACAGGAAACTGATGCATTTAAATAGTGGCAACCCACCAATACAGATATGGACATAAGTAACGTAGTTCCAAATTTAAAAATACAAGTTGAAAATACAGGTTTCACCAAGTTCATCCTTTTCTCACAATAAATTAGTAGACAAATACATAAATGCAATTAAAAAATATACATGTAAATATGTAATGAAAACTTTAAATGATGGATAACAGACCCATTGTCTTGTTTGAGAAGATACACTCTGAGGTAACTTGCAGTGAGTGCCCCAAACAAGAAAGATAGAAGGGGGAACCAAAGCAGTCTGGGCCAAAAGGAAGTCACTAGTAAGATTTTGGGAGAGTCCTGCCGGATGTTGTGCAAGACTCGTGATAGCAGAGGAAGGGGAGGGAAGACTTACAAAAACAACCCCTCCCAAGGAAAAGACAGGGCATCCATTTTCCAAGCCAAAGGGACTCAGGACTCTAGAATACAACAGAGGAAGTTGTCTGTTCACAGAGAAGGCAAAAGTATCGACCTGAGAAATACCTCACCGATGAACAATGCCCAGGAAACACTGCTCTGTGAAGCATCCATTCGTGAGCTTGTGTGGTGGACCTACTCAGTCTGCCACTAGATTGCTCAGATGAAAGAAACTTCCTGAACAATCACTTGATAGTGGACAGCTGGATTTCAAACCTGAAGAGCTAGTCTGCACCCCCTTGTTTGTTGACATATTGCATCACTGTGTTAACTTTGAAAAATTGAGGTGCCTAGGATGAAAAAGGGAATTAAAAGCCTGGAGAGCTAGAAGCAGAGCCCTCATCTCCTTTATACCGATGTGGTCCAACCATTGATGAACAGGCCAGAGACCCTAACCTTGAGAAAGGCAAAGGAGCCCCCCTCCCCAGTCCCCTGTCTGAGGTATCTGTAAACAGCTCAAGTCAGGACAGAAGGCTGGAAAAAAAGCCCAGTGCTGACAGAAAGTTGATGACTTCACCACTGAAGCTAGAGCTTGAAACCGGGAAGCAAGGGTCCCTCAAGTCAGGAGGGTGGCAGTGTTGGAGCCAAATGAAGTTCCACTGAAGCTTTACCATGTGGAGCCTGGCCAGAAGGAGCATGGGAATGGTGGAAGCCATGAAGACAAGGACCCTGAAAAATTTCCTGGCTGTGACTAAGGCCAGAGAAAGAAGAGACGGGAAAATGAGTAGTGACAGACAGGGCCTTGGGGGGCAGGCAGAGAAGCTAGCATGGGGATAGTCTGAAGCCAGCAACAGAGGAAAATATGATCCTGAGAAGGTGTTGGTACTGACCTCTGGAAGTTTCTGATGAACCGCAGACTCTAACAGGGAAACAGTAAATTGGAAATCTTGAAACAGAGCATATGGGGAAGGAGCTTGAATTAGCAGATCATCTTGATAGGGAAAGATCTGGACTCCTCTCATCTAGCAAAAGGCAATGACAGGAGTAAGGCATTTGGTGAATACCTTTAGGGCAGCAGACAGGATGAAGAGCTAAGCAGGGAACTGAAAATGCAAGGAAGTAACACAAAGGTAAACATTTCCTGAAAAGGGGGTGGATGGGGATATAAAAATAGGCATCTTCAAGGTCCCGAGAGACCAGAAAGTCCTGGGGTAGAAGGTGAAATCCATTTAAATGTTATCACTTCAGATTTAAGGAATCTTGAGAAAGGTGTTGAGCTGGGAAAGTTCCAGAATTGGTCTCCAAATAACCTCCTTTCTGGGAGCCAGAAACATTCTGGAATAAAAACCCATCCATACCTGGGCAGGAGGCACAGCTTGAATGGTGCCCTGGACCAAAAGAGGATGGAGCACGTCTGGGAAAGAGGAAGTTATTAAAAATGTACTGTGACCCAGTGGAAGTCTGATACTTGCTTGGCAGTTTATTCCAGAGTTAGAGGAAGTTATTCCTGAGGAGGTTGAGGGATGTGATACCCGGGGTAAACCTACGATCTCCCATCCACTCATCAAGATTCCTCTTGAAGAGAGTCAATGAGGGACTCTGCCTAACCTGGACTGGGATTTTATTCCAGAGTGAAGGGAGCCTCTGGGTTATGAATCTGTCCCTCCAGCATGTCCTATTTATTTCAGTGCTGAGGTTCAAGTCCCTCGAGCGCGTAGCTCGATGGGGTTTGGATTTTCTGAGGTGCAGCATGTCCATTAATTCTGGGTTGGACATGGCTTTATACGTCAGGCACAGATCGCCTCTGAGCAGGCGGTATGCCACTGAGTAGAGCTGGAGTTTCTTTAACCGGGCAGCATATGGCATCTGTTTGAGCACCTTGATCCTCTTGGTGAGGAACTTTTGTGGTCTTTCCAGTTGCTGCAGGTGTCTGGTAAGGTACATCCCAAAAGGGGCATTGTACTCAATTATGGGCCTGATGAGGGATGAGTAAAGGGGCACGATGACCTCTCCTGATCTAGATGTGAATCCCTTCATGATTAGGTGGGCTATATAAAATGTTTTTCTAACCACTTTGGCCACGTGGTTGTCAAATGAGAGATTGCTATCAACTTGGGTCCCCAGGTCCCTAATTACTTCTTCTGTACTTAATGGATTACCACCTATGTGGTAATTTGTGGGCACTTTGCTTTTGCCAAAGGGGATGACTATACACTTTTTGGCGTTTAGCTTGAGGCCATGGCTCTGGCACCAGTTGTCTGTTTCTATGAGGCCCTTTTGGAGGATGCTTGTGTCAGCTGGAGAGTCTATTATGGCGCCCAGTTTGCAGTCATCTGCGAACTTGGTCAGCCACAGCCCTTCCATGTTGGCCTGTACCTCCGAGAAATATATACTGAACAAGAGAGGTCCCAGGACTGAGCCTTGTGGGACGCCACTTGTAACTGGTTTGGAGTCTGACATGGCTCCAGCTATTCTAACCATGTGGGTTCTGTCCTTGAGCCAGTTTGCAATCCATCTAGTGACATAGTGGTTTATATTTAAGTCTATAATGCCCGAGTGGGGTATTGTATCAAAGGCTTTTGCGAGGTCCAGGTAGGCTGTGTGGACCACCTTCCCCTTGTCAATGGTCTTGGTGATTGTTTCAAAGAAATTGACCAGGTTCAAGAGGCAGGATCTGCCCTTAAAGCCGAACTGGGTAGGATCCAGTGTCTGCAGGTCCCCAATATCTTTATTTATAAGGTCCATGATGATCCTTTCCATAGCTTTGCAGACCAAGCTAGTGAGACTTATGGGGCGATAGTTTCCAGGATCCGTTGAGGCACCACCTTTGTGGAGAGGGACCACTGTTGCTGTACGCCACTGTTTATGTACATATCTTGTAGTAAGGCTGAGACTGAACAGTAGTTTTAGGTTTGGGTTTAGCTCTTCTTGGAGTTCATGTAGGACGCAGCCCGGGACACCGTCTGGTCCCATTGATGCTGTGTTTCTTGCTTTGGAGAGGGCAACTCTTACCTGAGCATCTGAGATGTCAGGGGGGCAGCACTCTGCTGGGATAGATATTAGCCCTTTTGGTTGGGGGGGGGAGAGAAGTTTCCGCTGAACCTGTCAGCTAGGATGTTGGCAATGTCTGTGGGTTTGGTGTATTTTTTGTCATTTTGGACTAATTCTGAGCATATCTGGGAATTCCCACCCAGGTTCCTAACATAACTAAAGAAAGCCTTGTGATTATCCTTAGTGTCCTGTGCAATTTTTCTCTCGAACCTGGCCTTAGACGATTTTATGAGTGCCCGTAGTTTTTTGCTAATACTGATCAGAGATGCCTTCTCTTTTTGGGATTTTGCTCTATCATGTAGTAGCTTCCTCCTTCTATTGTATAGTTTGTTTATGGCTGGGGTCCACCAGACAGGACATCTGCCTTTGGAGGATTGGGTCTTGGTTTTATTTGGGATTGCATGATCCATGCATTCCTGAAAGTGTTCATAGAATGCGTTTATAAAGGATTTTGCGGTCTGGGTCGTATTATCCACAGGCCCGGGGGCTTTGAAGGATTCCACCTTGGTTTTGAGGAGTGTGAAATTTGCTTTAGAGAAGTTTTTCACTGTGGTTTTCTGGGCATGGGGTGGGGTCGGGATGTGAATATCCAGTGAAATTAGTTTATGGTCTGATCTTACCAGTGAGGGATACACTTCTGGTCTGGAGCAGAGAGTCCCCATGTTGGTGATGATCAGGTCCAGTATGTTTTCCCCTCTTGTGGGAGTGGTAACAAATTGTTCCATAGCACTTGAGTTTATAAATTCTAGGAACCTTTGGGCTAGGGTGTTGGAGCTAGAGTAATGCTCCCAGTCTATGGTTGGGTAGTTGAAGTCACCCAATATAATGGTGTTTGGAGAGACCTTCATATTTTCCAGTGTTCTCAGGAAGGCAGAGTGGGATTCCTGGGTTTGGGAGGGTGGTCTGTAGCAGGCTATAAACTGGAAGGCAGTTTTACCCACTGTTTTATATATATATATATATATATATATATATATATATATATATATATATATATATACACACACACACACACGAGGTATGCATGCAAATAATGTAGGCTTGCAGTGAGTTGCATGCTTCTGAGTTTGCATTAATTGTAACCAAAGTAGACTAGCATGAAGAGTAAGTTGAAATTCTTATGACTTCTTCTGTTGCTAAACATCTTTTGGGGTTTTGTAAGTTCTTGTTACGAGTTTCTATCCATAACCATGGGGTGCTTTTTCTTTTCAAGTTCCTTAGTACCCAGTGGTGTTAGAACATTTTTCTTGTCAAGTTCCTTAGTACCCGGTGGTGTTAGAACATTTTTAGTTAGTCCATGCAGTATAATTTGTCATACCCAGTATAACACCTCTAGTCTAATTGCAATAGGGTGTTTGTGTGGTGGTGGTACATTTTTAATTTTCTCACCCATCTTTGAGTCTAGAGTAATTAAGATGTGAGAAATATAAGCCTGCAGAATTCTAATCTGTCTTTATTGGTTACACATTTTTCTCTTTTTGGTGTTCGTCCACTTTCTTTTAATCACTCAAAATACTTGTAAGCTGGTCTTGGGTTCTTATTATGCCTTTTCAAACTTGTTTATATCATCTCTAAAGTATTTGGTATCAGATTGCACTACTGGAAATTGTATTATTCTCCTCTGGAATACTTCTGTTGCTGAACATATGGCACATATTAAATGCTTGCATATTCTAAGTATTGCATGACTGGTAAAACCTGTGATGTTTCTACTTCAGGATGATGCAGTTGATGATGGCATGACGTTAAATTTAATTTAGTAAATATGTTGGCACAATAAAACACTTCATGTCATAAACAAACTGTCAACTTCAGTACCATGTACATTGCAGATTGTATGTCAGCATGGCAATGTTTACCTGCCTGTTATGCAGCCGATATCTTTTATTTTGGAGTGCTTCTTCTCAGGCCTGCACTTAAATGGGGGCTGCCTGTTGCCGAGTAGAACTATCTCAGTAAACAAATGCAAAAGAAAATACATTTTTTTCTCTTGCTTCTCATGTGAAATGTTACTGTTCTGTAAACTTGACATACAGGCTTTATTAAGATGTCTGTGTGTAACTTCAACATTTTCATTTCTGAACTTGCAGAACTGTTTAACATTTCAGCATACTCTTCTTGTAAATTCTGTCCAAAACATCTGGAGAGTCTCAAAAATAAACATCATTTTGTATGACTCTAAAGCAGAGTATACAAATTATAAAATGGTGGACTACCAGTGATGGAGATCCAAATGTTCATAGGTGGGTACTAGGCTATCGTCCCAAGGGCCCAAGTAAGCCTAGCCAACAAGGTTCCCTGGCTTACACCACCCAAGGAAGTTATTTTCTTGTGCCCCTGTCAAGCAGAGCCACAGAAGTGATCCCCGGGGTGTATTTCCTATTTCCTATCCACTTATCAAGATTTTTCTTGAAGAGTGCTAATGAGGAACTTTGCTTGACATAGATGGGTAGCTTGTTCCAGAGTATGGGAAGTCTCTAGGACAGGAATCTATCTCTCCAGCATATCCTGTTTATTGTTGTGAGGGTCAGTTTCAAGGTTACTCTCCAGTCCAGCTGGTGAATCTGGGAATTTTGAGGCAATGTTACAATTGCCTTCTGTACACAGACAACCCTCTCCTCTTTCCAACAAACTCCAATACATGTGAGAGATGCAGTTACACAGCCAAACTGGAGGCAGAGCTCTCTCAACCCAAGACTGGCACAGTCAGTCAGGAGGAAAAGGTAACCACCCACACCACAAATCCAGTCTCACATAGACCTATTGCATCTGCATACCCAACGCATAAACACACAAAAACATACTTGGAGGCTCTAAATAAAACTCTGCCTAAACAGCAAAGACCTCCTAAGCACATATCCAAGCAACAGCCACCCCTCAACAATACCCACAAACAAAATATCTCACAAAATCAGTGTGCCTCACAGTCACAGCCCATAAGGCCAAACAACACACCAAATACACTTGTTATAGGGGACTCTATTGTCCGGCACACTGACGTCCCACTCACCAGACTGAACAAGGTCACTGTAAGCTGCCTGTCGGGTGCCAGGATCCGCCACATAACGCAAGCACTCAGGTCACTCCAAAGTAAGTACAAGTATGACTCCGTCATTGTCCATGCTGGCGTGAATGACCTGAGACATACCTCCCTGGACTACATGAAAAGAGACAGAGGAGCTCTCTGACCATGTAGCCCAGGCTGGTATGTCCCTGACCTTGAGTAGCACATCTTGCCCTCACCAAGAATGATGCCGCAGTATAAAGACAAAATGATCAGTTTCAACAATTGGCTAAAGTATTGGTGTCATTCAAAGGGGATCACGTGTCTGTCAGCCTGGGATGACATGCTCGACAAGCCATGTTGCTTCGCTAGGGACGGCTTGCACCTGTCACCCTTAGGCTTTCATATACTGGCCAAGGCTCTTGCCACCCCCATAGTGCCTTTTTTAGGCAGGGCTCAAAGGACAAACCCACCTCCATAGACAACCCAAAGATAAAAAAAAACTAAAGGTAATGCTACTCAATCCCAGAAGTCTAAACCTCAAGATGCATGCACTCGAGACTCTCCTCAGTATGGAGAAAATCTATGTCTGTGCAGTAACAGAAACCTGGTTCAAGGCTCCTGAGAGCACCCCAGCACTAGCAGGTTATAACTCATACCGTGCGTTTCGGCCCCAAAACTCGGACCGAAGCACAAAAGGAGGGGGAGTATCTATATTCATCAAAGATACCTACACCTCCAAGTTAGTGGCACTGCACGAAGCATCGGAAACCATCCATGTGCAACTAACAGCGACAAAACTGCCTTTCAGTTTGTAGCCTGCTACAGAACACCCTCCCTATTACAGGAACCCCACTTTGCATTCCTGAGAACACTGGAGAATATGAAGGTCTCTCCAAACACTATGTTATTGGGTGACTTCAACTACCCAAACATTGACTGGGAAAGCTACTCAAGCCCAAACACCCTCACCCAACGGTTCCTTGAATTTATAAACTCTAACGCAATGGAACAACTAGTCACCACTCCCACAAGAGGGAACAACATATTGGACCTGGTCATCACCAACATGGGGACTCTATGTTCCATACCAGAGGTAAACCCCTCATTGGTAAGATTAGACCATAAACAAATTTCCCTGGACATCCATATCCCGTCCCCACCCCCAGCCAAGGAAATCACTGTAAAGAATTTCTCAAAAGCCAACTTTGCACTTCTCAAGACTGAGGTGGAATCCTTCAAAGCCCCTGGGCCAGAGGATAATACAACCCAATCCGCAGAATCCTTTACAAATGCATTCTATGAGCACCTGCAGGAATGCATGGATCGTGCTATCCCAAATAAAACCAAGACTCACTCCTCCAAATACAGGAGACTGGTCTGGTGGACCCCGGCCATAAATAAGCTATACAACAGAAGGAGGAAGCTACTACATGACAGAGCAAAATCCCAAAAATGGAAGGCATCTCTGATCAGTATTAGCAAGAAACTTCGATCCCTCATAAAATCATCAAAGGCCAGTTTCGAAAGAAAAATTGCCCTAGACACTAAAGATAATCACAAGGCATTCTTTAGTTATGTCAGAAACATGGGCGGAAACTCCCAGATATGCTCTGAATTGTTGCATAACGGTACAAAATATACCGAACCTACAGACATAGCCAACATCCTGGCAGACAGATTCAGTGCAAACTTCTCCCCCCCTTCTCCTCCAAAGGAGCAAATGCCTATCCCAACTGAATGTAACCTCCCTGACATCACAGATGCACAGGTGAAAGCTGCCCTCTCCAAAGCAAAAAACACAGCATCTATGGGACCGGACGGTGTCCCAGGCTGTGTCTTACACGAGCTCCAAGAAGAACTGAACCCTCACATTAAGTCACTGTTCAAACTTAGCCTTACTACAGGATATGTACCCAAAGAATGGCGTACAGCTACAGTGGTCCCACTCCACAAAGGTGGTGCCACAACGGACCCCGGAAACTATCGCCCCATAAGCCTGACTAGTCTGGTCTGTAAGGGTATGGAGCGTATTATCATGGAACTCATAAACAAAGACATTGGGAGCCTCCAGACACTGGACCCTACCCAATTCGGCTTTAAGGGCAGATCTTGCCTCTTAAACCTAGTTGATTTCTTTGAAACAGTTACCAAAGCCACAGATGAGGGCAAGGTAGTCCACACAGCCTACCTGGACCTCGCAAAAGCCTTCGACACAATATCCCACTCTGGCATCATAAATAAGCTTACCAGCTTAAATATCAACCGCTATATCACAAGATGGGTTGCAAACTGGCTCAGAGATAGGACCCACATGGTCAGAATCGCAGGTGCCATGTCCGAATCCAAACCAGTTACAAGTGGCGTCCCACAGGGCTCAGTTCTGGGACCTCTCTTGTTCGGTATATACATCTCTGAGGTTCAGGCTAACACGGGGGGATTATGTCTGACAAAGTTCGCAGACGACTGCAAACTGGGGGCCATAATCGAATCTCCAGCTGACAAGCATGCTCCAAAAGGGTCTCAAAGAGACTGATGCTTTGTGCCAGAGCCACGGCCTCAAGCTAAATGCTAAAAAGTGCATAGTCATCCCCTTTGGGAAAAACAAGGTGCCCACAAATTACCACATAGGTGGTAATCCATTAAGTACGGAAGAAGTAATTAGAGATTTGGGGACCAACGTAGATAGCAATCTCTCCTTTGATAATCACGTTGCCAAAGTGGTTAGAAAGACCTTCTATATAGCCCACCTTATCATGAAAGGGCTCGCATCTAGATCAAGAGAAGTCATTGTGCCCCTCTACTCATCAGGCCCATAATTGAATACAATGCCCCTTTTGGGATGTACCTTACCCGACACCTGCAGCAACTGAAGAGACCCCAAAAGTACCTCACCAAGAGGATCATGGGCTACAAACAGATGTCCTATGCATCTCGACTAAAGAAACTCCAGCTCTACTCAGTTGCTTACCGCCTACTCAGAGGCAATCTATGCCTGATGTACAAAGCCATGTCAAACTCAGAATTAATGGACATGCTCCACCTCAAAAAAACCAAGTCCCTTAGAGCTACACACTCCAGGGACCTAAACCTCAGCACAAAAATAAGTAGGACATGCTGGAGGGACAGATTCATTTCCCAGAGGCTCCCCTCACTCTGGAATAGAATCCCAATTCATGTTAGACATAGCCCCTCACTGACCCTCTTCAAGCAAAATTTGGACGCGTGGATGGGAAATCACAAATTCACCCCTGGGATCTCTCCTGTGTCCCTGCTAGACAGTGGCACAGTAAACTATTCTTAAAAGGGTACCTTCTGTGACCTACTTTACAGAGGCACAGTAGGCTAATCTAATAGGGAGGTGGAAGCCAAATACACTCTGGCTAGGCTTATAAATGCCCTAGGGCAGATAGCCTAGTATTTACCTATGAACAAGGTTTAGGTCCCTAGAGCATGTAGCTTGGAGGGATTGGGATTTCTTTAGGTGTAGCATGTCCAACAGCTCTGGGTTTTTCATAGCTTTATATGTCAGGCAGAGATCACCTCGGAGTAGGCGATATGCTACTGAGTAAAGCTGGAGTTTGAGACAGTCAGTGTAGGGCATCTGTTTGAAGCCAGTAATCATCTTTGTGAGGTACTTCTGTGGCCTTTCCAGCTGCTGCAGATGCCTTGTGAGGTACATTCCAAAAGGGGCACTGTACTCTATATAATGGGTCAAATGAGTGTCGAATAGAGGGGAACAATGACCTCTTTTTTCCCAAGATGAAAACCTTTTTGTGATGAGGTGTGCCATGTAGAAGGATTTCCTGACTACTGTGGCGATGTGATCATCAAAGGAGAGATTACTGTCCACCTGGGTCCTCAGGTCTCTTATCGCACATTTGACGTTAAGTAGACTGCCACCTATGTGGTGGTTCATGGTACAGAGTTTTTACCAAAGGGGCACTGAGCTTGAGGCTATGCCTCTGACACCACACATCTGTCTCAGTGAGGCCCTTCTGTAGGATGTCCACATCATTTGGGGACTCAACTATGGCTCCTAGTTTGCAGTCACCTGCAAACTTAGTTAGCCAAAGGCCTTCTGTGTTAGTCTGTACTTCAGAGAAATAGATATCAAACAGGAGAGGTCCCAGGACTGAACCCTGTTGTACTCCACTTGTCACTGATTTGAAGTCAGATTTGGAGTCTGCATCTTTTACAGTGTGGGTTCCGTCAGTGAGCCATTTGGCAACCCATCTTGTGACATAGGCATTTATACCTAGTTTATTGAGTTTAGCTATAATTCTAGAATGGGGGATGGTGTTGAAAGCCTTGGCGAGGTCAAGATAGGCTGTGTGAGACACCTTACCCTCGAATACAGCTTTGGTGACTGCCTAAAAGTAGTCAATCAGGTTCAAGAGGCATGATCTGCCTTTCACAAACCCGAACTGGGTGGGGTCCAGAGTTTGGAGGTTATCAATGTCTGTTTACAAGTTCCATGATGATACTTTCCACAGCCTTACAGACCAGGCTCGTCAGACTAATAGGGTGATAGTTCCCGGGATAAATGGTGGCTTCCCCTTTGTGGAGTGGGATAAGTGTTGCTGTGCGCCATTCAGTGGGCACAAGGCCTGATGTGAGGCTATGATTGAACATGGTGCTTAGGTGGGGAGTCTGTGTAAAACGCAGCCTGGGATGTTGTCTGGTCCCATGGATGCTGTGTTTTTGGCTTTAGAGAGTGCAGCTTTTACTTGCATAGTTGTGATTACAGGGACTCTGCATTCTTCCATATATATATATATATATATATATATATATATATATATATATATATATATATATGGGCCCTTTAGGGGGTGAAAGGAGGATAAGGTTAGCACTGAACCTATCTGCCAGAATGTTGGCAATATCAGTTGGTTCTGTAATTTTCGTGCCATTGTGCTGCAACTCAGAGCAGATCTAGGTGTTGCCATTGAGATTCTTGACAAAGCTATAGAATGCTATGTCAGGAATCACCTATTTCTCAGAAGTCCAGGCTAAAGTAGATGGCCTTTGGCTCACCAAGTTCACTGATTATTGCAAACTGGAAGCAATCATTGAGTCACCCAATGATGTCAACATATTACAAGAAGGGCCAACACAACCAAATGTTTGGTGCCAAAGCCATGGTCTAAAACTACATGCAAAAATGCATTACCACCACATTTGGCAAAATGAAGTTCCTACAAATTACAGTATTGACAGCATCCCCCTGGGTTCCAAGCCAGTGGTGCAAGACTTGGGAACACAGATTGATAGCAATCTGAACTTTGACCTCCAGGTTTCCACAGTGGAAAGGAAAACATTCTATGCAGTGCACCTCAGAAGCAAGGGCTTACCATCCAGATCAAGGGAAGTTATAACTCCACTGTAACTGGACCAAGAAGAGTATAATGCACCCTTCTGCATGTACCTCACCAGACACAGACAGCAGCTGGAGAGACCTCACAGGCTTTTCACCAAGAATACAGAGACTCCAACCCATGACTTACATGGACAGGCTAAAAGCCCTGTCACTTTTCTCTCTATCTTAAAGGCTTGCTGAGAGGTGACTTGTGCCTGGCTTATAGCACATACCCTAATTGAAATGCTGTACATCTACAAGTTAAATGGCACAAGAGTCATTAGCTCTTGGGTTCCAAGATGGCTGCAGAGAGTAACTGCTTGTTTCTAGCTCTCCCAATGAGAAAACAGAAACTCAGCAGAGGCCAGTAGACGTGTGTTTAGTAATATATTTCAGTAACTGGCTAGTCAGTGGACTGCATAGATGCCGGAATAGAGAGCTTTAAAAGACCTGGAAAACAATCAGTTACAAAAAGTGAGGAAGAAACACGGACTGGGGAAAGTTCTGCAGCTGTTCAGCAACAAGCAATGCAACCTTCAGCCATGACTTCCAGTAACATACAGGAAAATATAAGACAACTGCATACAGACCTGGTTAAACTAAAGAAAATCCTGATAGATTATATCAAAACAAACAGAAGGCTGGAAAAAAATGAAAGAAGCTTTAAACAGATATTCAGAGATAAAGCTGCAAAATTCAGAGGTCAAAATTAAGAAAAGGCTGGCTTAATGAGAGACTTCTCAGGAAGATACGTTTCAAAAACAATAGAATTAGAGGACAGAGCACATGGGGAAAACCTGAGATTTCCAGCTAAACCAGAGAAGCTGGAAGAAACAGACCACATTAATTTTATGAAAGCACAAATAAACAACTGGACTGATATTCCACAGCAGTTGTTAGCTGAAAGGGGACAGTGTGTGCATGCTCCAAATCTAGCTATAAGAAAGCAACCTAGACCTTTAATAGTAAAATGCAATCCTACCAGCAGGAGTTGAGTCTGACAAAACTGTGGCAGAAGGACAAAATACTAAAAGTGGGAGACAGCAGAGTGTTTGTGGAGAATTACCCGCTGTACACCAGCAAAAGGGGAGTAAATTCATTTCACTATTCATGGAATGAATGTTGAGATGTGGGTGTGAGATTCAAACTGCTGCGTCCAACAGTCTTTAAAGTATTCTTCCCTGGAGGGCAACATTTTTTGATGAAGTGCATTCTGAGGAGAAAATACTAACATTTATCTGACAAAGAGTGAGCTGTGACAGGAGATTCTGCTTCTTGTTCTTCGGGTAAGAAAGACCACAGAGAGACTATACATGGGAAACCTTTATCAGTATTTCAAAGGAAAAAGCTGGACAGAAAGAAGGAAGCACGAGAGTTGACTATAAGAATTGAGAGTACATTATAAATGAAGCAGAGACAGGATATGGGTTATGGAGAACAGTAATAAAACCAGTAACTCAACGTGGGATTACAGTCCAATAATTGCACTTCTGAAATAAGACAGAACAAAAAAATGTGAAAATATTGGACTTTTTCAAAATGTTTTGGATTTGTGGGGGACTCTAAAGTATATACCCTACTTCATGTCATTAATGTTCAGAAAAATGCTTTGGAGAATAGAAAAGAGGGGAGAAATTTAACTCTTAAGAAAACATTTTCTTTTCTTGATAGTACTGTATTTGTGGTGTATGGTTTTCTTTGCGTGCTATTTTTTAAGTGTAATGGGGATTGTAAGCAGGTGCCATTTCTTTTTCTCCCCTCTTCTCTTCCTTCTTGCACAGTTTTGAGAAATATAGGCAATTCAATGTAAAAGCCTGGTTAAAATGCACAACAAAGTTAAAATTAATATGCTTTTCCTCATACTTGCATGGGGAAATGACTGTATGAAGGATCTTACATTGACTGATTATTTTATTTTACATTTGTTAACTGGGATAGCCCGACTGGATACATGTCCATTTTCAGTGGAGGCCCAGGGAGAAAAACTCCTAAACACAATGCATAGAAATTATATAGACAACACATAAGTATAATACACAGAAAAGTTATATTGTGAATACGTAACAGACAAGTTACATACATTGGTCGAGCAATTAATTATACACAAGTTAATTTGGAACTTAATACAAGTAGATTGAATAATACAATCATGGTACAGCACTTAAATAGTGGAGATGGTGTTAGTCTGGTTTAGAGCAGAGAGACAGCCAGTGTGATTTAAAATATTTTTTGAGACTTTTTTTTTTTTGAATAGAGAAAGTGAGAATTCTAGAGTAAGGTCTACAGGAAGTACATTCCATATTTTGCCAACGGAGATGGCAAACAGAGCATCCCCAGCTGAGTTATTGGATTTGAATGTTAGAACCAGAAGTCTGTTAGATGAGCGAAGTGGCCTGAGGTTACTATAGGGGCTAATGATGTTTTTAAGTGCAATTGTATTTTCAGGGTGGTTAAGGACTTTATGTGCTACTATAAGCTGGTTGAACTACACTAGGGTGGGTAGTTCAAGCCACCCTAGGAGATTTAGGTTTTTTGACAATAGTGTGTCCTATATGCAGAGCCTGTAGCAAATCGAGCAATGTGGGTGTAACATCAGGATAGTTTGTTAAGATTGGTTTTGTTCAAGTTGGTGAGAAGAGGGAAGGCATAGAGAAGGGACTAGAGTAGGTGAAAACAGTTAATATCAGTTCTGGCATGAGGAGTAAGGAAAGGTTTGACCTTGTAAAGGGAGCCATGTTTTTTTATTAATGGTTTTGATAGTTTGATTGACATGCAAATCACATTTGAGGTTATTGTCTACTATAACTTCCAGGAGTTTGGTTTGGACATCCAGGGAGATGATAGTGCCATTATTAGATTTTATGGTAAAGGATGGAGGAGAGGACCTTTGAGTGGGGGAAGAAAAGAAGCATCTTAGTTTTGTTGGGGTTTAAGATCACACGGTGATTGGTGAACCAATTTTCAATGGTATTAAAAGTATTCTGGGTTAATATCAGAAGAGTTGTTGGGGAGGTGGCTGAACAGAACAAGGTGGAATCATCTGCATATTGAATGCAGGTAGTGTTAAGGATGATTGAGTGGAGGTCATTAATGCAGATAGAGAACAGTACGAGTCCTAGAATAGATCCCTGGGGGACTCCTAGGGTGATGGGTACATGGGTAGATAGCTTGTCTTGCCAAAGGACTGCTTGTTGTCTTCCAGACAGGTAAGATTGAAACCACTGGAAAGAAAGGTGGTCTAAGGAGAAGGCCTTCAGAGTTTTAATGAGTAATTGGTGGTAACCACATCGAAAGCCTTGGAAAGATCAAGAGTGCCGAGGATACTATGTTGTTGCGGTTGTGGTTAATGACAGAGAAAAAGAGGACAACTGAGGTGGTACTATGGAATGGCCTAAAGCCCTGCTGAGAGTCAGCTAGCAGCTTGTTCTGAATAAGATAGTGCACAGCTTATTTTTGGACACATTTCTCCATAATTTTAGCTACTGCTGGCAAAATAGCTATAGGTCTGAAGTTTGACAGTTAAATGGCGCCACCTCCTTTATGGAGGGGAACAAAATGGGATATTTTCCAGATTGAGGGGATGGTAGCTTTGGAAATAGTTCTATTGATCAAGATAGAGATACAGTATGCTATGACATCCACAGCTTTTTGCAAATACACTGCAGGGAGGAGGGTCAGCAACTAGGGTGGTAGGATTAGTTTCAACAGACAGCAAGTAAATGAAAAGAATTTTGAGACTTTCTAGCAAATGCATATATACTTAGTAGGAATTCTGCAGTTGGTCTTCATGTTTCCATGGAGACAATCTGATAAGAGAAACTGGTTGTCTGGTTCTCATGCCTACATGGAAACAATCTGATAGAGAAACTGAAGAGTCTGGTGGAAGGGGAATTGGCTGAGGAAAAGGGGGAAAAAAACTGGCCAGGACATAATGTTCTCTGAAAGCAATTCCCAGCTGGGGCTTTAAAGATAAGACAAGACTAATTAGACTTGAAGCAACGTTTTTTTTTAAATACAATGGGGCTAAGAATATTAGTATGAGAAAGAAAAATCAGTGTGCTTTGTCCCATGCTTGCATAGGGAAATGCCCGTGTTAAGACCCTAGGCATTATCTAGTAGTAAGTTTATTACAAAGCATGTAAATGAAAAAGAATATTAAATATAAGGCTTTTTTTCTGATAAACAAGGTACAGTACAGTTGTGTACCTACCATAAATGTAGATGTTCAAGTGTATTCACTGTTGCAGTCATTACAACTGGGTTATCCTGCTGGCAGGCTACCCGCAGTCGGTCCAAGTTCTAAAGTCTAGGTCCGGCGTCTGTTGCTGTCGCCTCCTCCCTGACATCAGTGCGCCCGGGGTATAAAAGATGCAGCCGATGCCATTTTCTTCAGCTTTTCTTGCCCCAAATGTCAGCTGCCCCTAAAATTGTAGGCTAAATTATGCCAATAAGCATGCATACACAAAAAACAACTTTTCCTTCATCTACAAGCAAATACACCACATAGGTTGTATAGAATAGAGAAGTACAGATAAGTCCCAGCAAGGGAAAAAAGGGGGATGGTGGGAGGGTAACCTGGACTGCAACATTGAATACACTCTAACATCTACATTTATGGTAGGTACACAACTGTACTATGTTCATCGTGTTTCACTGTTGCAGTCATTACAATTGGGTTGAATCCCAAAGCTAAGGTTGGGAGGCTGGTGCTAAATAGGATTAGGAGAGGCCATCAGGCCCTGCAGAACTGCAGTGGCAAAGCCTGCCCTGGATTTAGAGTAGAGAGGTAAGTGATAGTGCTTTGTAAAAGTATGCACTGAACTCAAAGTTGCAACCTCTAAGATGTCTTTGGTTGGTACTCCTCTGAGGAAGGCTGCTGAAGTGGCTGCTGCTCTGGTTGAATGAGGCCTAATGCCCTTAGGCACTGATTTGCCATGCTGTGAATAGCAGAAACGAATGCAGTAACCTATCCACTTTGAAATAGTCTGCTTTGAGATAGGCTTTCCTTGTGATCCTGCAGCATATGCCACTAGAAGTTGTTCAGTCTTTCTGAAAGCTTTGGTTCTATCTAAGTAGAAGCATAGCTGCCTGTGAATGTCCAAAGAATGCAGAAGTCTCTCACCATTATTCTGTGGGTTTGTGTAAAAAATAGGCAAATTAATTGTTTGGTTAAGGGCCACACTGGACACTACCTTAGGCATAAATGTAGGGTTGGTCCTCAGAGAAACCCTGTCAGGATGGAAAATGATAAAAAGGTTCCACAGCCATTAATGCCTGCAACTCTGAGACTCGTCTAGCGGAGGTTACTGCTAGGAGCAGAGCTGTTTTCCAGGATAAGAATTTTATATCAGCTGCAGAGGCTGGCTCAAACGGACGCAGTGTGAGTTTTTCCAAGACATAGTTGAGGTCCCATGCAGGTATTGGTGCTCTCCTTGGGGGTGAAATGTTTTTGACCCCTCTGAGGTACTGCCTTAGTAATGGATAAGAAAAAATAGGTGGCTCTGTATTGTAATGAGCTAAAATGGCAGAGGCATGAATTTTAATTAATGAAAAGGAAAGGCCTTTATCCAGCATCTCAGTTAAGTATTGCAAAATCTGAGGAATATTTGCAACAATCGTGTTAATACCTTGTACCTGGTTCCAAGCACAGAATCTCCTCCATTTTTCTGCATAAGATTTTCTGGTGCTAGGCCTCCTGGCCTCCAAAATAACATCCATCACTGCTTTAGAGAGGTGCATCTTGAATGGCTACATTATCCGCCATGCTGCCAGGTTTAAGGTCCTCAGTTGGCTGTGCAGTATCTGACTGTCTTATTGGGTCAATAAGTGAGGAATTTGAGGTAATGTCCAAGCTGGGCATTGAGACAAGCTCTTTAGGATTGGGTACCAGTGCTGGCAGGGCCAGTGTGGGGCAATCAGTATAATTTTTGGCTTCTCTTCTCTGACCTTGAGGAGTAACTTGGGGAGGAGAGGCAGAGGAGGAAAGGCATATACTGTTAGGTTTTTCCAGCTGAAAGACAGAGCATCCACTTTCCATGTTTGCTTGTGATAAGTCCTTGTGCAGAATCTCTGTAGTTGGCAGTTGTAAGGGGAGGCAAATAGGTCTATGTCTGGGCATCCTCAGTTCCTTGTTATCATGCTGAAGACTTGTGGATCCAATTTCCACTCGTGGGGATCCATTAGGTTTCTTCTTAGTTTGTCTGCCAGAGTATTTATCCTTCCTGGCAGGAATTGTGCTTGCAGATATACTTGGCAAGTCAATGCTGTGTCCCACAAGTTCATGGCTAGTCTGCAGAGGGGGTAGGAATGTGTGCCCCCCCTGCTTGTTTATGTACCACATGACTGTAGTACTGTCCATCTTTATCAGTAGTTGGCCTGGATGAAGTAGATCCTTGAAGGTTGTCAGGGCATTTTGAACAGCTAGCATCTCTTTTTGATTGGTATGTAGATGCATTTGACTTGCGGACCATGTGCCCTGAATACATCTTCCTGACATGTGGGCCCCCCAGGCATAATCTGATGCATCTGTTGTCAATGTCTGCCTGGCTGTGGGTAAGATGAATTGCTGTCCCGTGTTGTGATGACAGGCTTTTGCCCACCATCGAAACTCCTGTTGCAGGCAGGGAATGAGGGTAATTATTGTTTCCAGGCTGTGGCAATGTTGAGTCCAAACACTTTTTAGATACCATTGAAGTTTCCTCATATGCAGTCTTGCATATGGAATTAGAAGAATGCAGGATGCCATGAAGCCAAAAGCCTGCAGAATTTTTCTTGCAGATAACTGGGTCTTTGTTGCCAACATTTTAAAATAAGTAGTCAGTTGTCTGTGCTTGTCTGGCATGAGATAAGCCATCTGGGTAGTTGTATTTAAGCTTGCATCCAGGAATATTATCTCTTGAGAGGGTAGGAGTTTTGATTTCTTTTCATTTACTCTGTACCTTAGACCCGTTAGTAATCTTTTTACAAATGCCAAATACTGTAGTAGAATGCCCTTGTTCTCTGCTTGAATAAGGCAGTCGTCCAAGTAAGGATATATTTGTATTCCTCTGTCTGCAAAATGCAATTACTGGTGCCAGGCATTTTGTAAAGACCCTGGGCGCAGTAGATAAGCCAAAGGGCAGTGCAGAGAATTGGTAGTGCATTGAGCCAGCTATAAATCTGAGGTATCTTCTGCATGATTGTCTGATTGGGACATGCAGGTATGCCTCTTTTAGGTCTAAAGTCACAAGCCAAGCCTTCTTGCCCAGCATGAGCAGAAGCTGCTGCAGAGTTAACATTTTGAATTTTGGGATATCCAGAAATGTGTTTAGGATAGACTGGTCCAGTATTGGTCTCCAGGCTTTGTTCTTTCTGGGCACCAAGAATAGCCTTGAGGAAAATCCTAGTCCCTGCTCTTGCTGTGGTACTTGCTGAATGGCTCTCATGTCCATGAGGGATGAAACTTGTTTTTGTGCCTCTGCTCATTGATTGCGTGGCAGGTCTGGCATACCATTTGGCCTTGGCAGGGTGTGAAAGTGGAACCTGTATCCTTGTGATACGATATTTAAGACCCATTTGTCCTGGGTGATAATGTGCCAATTTTGTGAAAAAAGTGCTAGTTTCCACCCCAAAGGAGCTGTCAGAAGATAAGTGCTTGGTGCTGGCAGGGGAAAGTCATTGAGACTGTTTCCTATATGGCTGTGATTTTTCCTCTCCGCTTTTGGAGGTAGAAGTACCCCATTGTTTAGGCCTGTATGAGCCTTGGGGCTATGATCTGCCTCTGGGGCGTCTGTATCTGCCTCTTTGTGGCCTGTCTGACACTGGAAAGGACCAATTCTTTGTAGGCCAGTTCCTGCTAAATCTGGGAGGCTGTACCTGTAAGAAATCCTTGACTGTTTGCATAGATTTAGCTTTGTCCTCCATTTTCTTCAACACCTCTTCTGCTTTAACACCAAACAAAGTATCATGCTATAATGGAGCATCTAATAGTTTTGCTTTAACATGATCGGGCAGATTCTGTCTTTTTAACCAAGCATGCCTCCTAATGACAGAACCTTTAACAGCGGCCCTGCAGGAGGCCTCTAGAGAATCAAAACTGCATTGCAAAGTATGCTTTCCCACTTCAGCTGCATGCAATAAATCCTGCATTTCTTTGTTTTCTGCGCATTCTGAATTTGTCAACATTTTCTGTTTAAGCAGTGACATAAGATATTGCTGATATTTAAGCATATGAAACTGACAATTTAAAGTTCTTACAGCCAAGGTAGCAGAAGTATAAATCTTTATCCCCATCTGTCCAGGGCGCTTGAATCCCTAGCAGAGGGGATAGGGTTTTTTGCAGTGGAAGCCTTGACCCCTTTGGGACCCTGAGAGATAGTTTCTGGGTCAGCAGCAGAGTTTTTATAAAGAAATGTATGTGAATCAGGAACCCTGTAGTATCTGTCTGGCTTAACAGGAGCTGGTGGTAAAGAGTCAAGAGACAGACCGGACTCTGAAAATACATCTACAATATCTAAAACAGGAGGAATAGCAAGGGGCCTGTGCGGAGGTAATAAAAGGAAGTCTCTGAGCCTTTTCTTGGATTCTGAGTAATCTTGGCTCTCCCAGTGGAAATGTTCCCTCATAGTATGCAGGGTCTCCTCAAAAGAATAATCATCAGGAGGAGAGGCTGAAGGGATAGATTATTCAGCATCAGAATCCTCATAGGGAGGAAGAGTATATTCCTGTTCAGAAGAGGAATCAGAGGAAATGGAAACCTGATCTGAAGATTCATATTCTATCTCTTGCCTAGGCCTCATCAGGAGGGGGATGGGAACCCCTGATCAAAGTCATTAGGTCTTCGGCCATTTTAAGCATCTGTTTTTTAGGCATGAAGGCCTGTCCAGGAGAATGCTGTACTTGTTTCGTTGTCTTCAGAGCTGCTTTAGTCTCTGCCTTTGAAGCTGAAGTTGGTTTCATACAACTGTGAAGGCCTGAAAACACCCTCAGAAGCAGATGCCTGCTCAGCGGCTCCGAACCCATCTGAGGGATTAGTTTCTGGGTGTCCGATACCTCAAGTTTCCAGAGGCCTAGTCAGCTCCACGTGGGAGTCGGAAGCAACCTGTGACTCTGAGGTAGCGGGCGTCAGGAGCTGCGAAAGCGCCTCACTGAGAACCGGCAACAGGCCTAGCGGAAGCCTCGTCTGTTTTGGACCTTGGATGCCTGTCCTTTCCTTTTTCTTTGCGCTTTTTATAAACTCCGGTATAGTTGGTGGTTCTGACGGCATTATATAATTGAATCTTCTGCCAAAGTAATGAAATGCAAAATCGTACCGACGCTTAATAGTGCGTTGGTTAAATCTAGCACAAAACCGACAACTAGCAACGTCGTGGTCAGGGCCTAGGCAAGGAATACAGTAAGAATGAAAATCCTTATGAGGTATTTGCTTCCCACAAGAAATACAATTATTAACTTTTCTGACATCGGTCTGGAGCAAGAAAAAAAGTTTCCCCAATGGGGTACTTAGCTTTAATGAAGACTTCAGATCTGAAATTCGACTTTGAAAATCTCAGGAGTCTGCCAACCAGCACTTGCTAACTGCTTTTGCTTCGGGCACTGCGCGGCAAGAAAGACTGAAGAAAATGGTGTCGGCTGTATCTTTTATACCCCTGGCACACTGACGTCAGGGAGGAGGCGACAGCAACCGATGCCGGACCTAGACTTTGGAACTCGGGCCGACTGCGGGTAGCCTTCCAGCAGGATAACCCAACTGTAATGACTGCAACACGGAAACACGATTAACATCCTTAGTTTTTTGTCTGGTTTGCATGTCACTAGAAGACAATTTGATGCAGAAATGACTTGGAGAAAGTGTATATTAAAAGCATTAGAGTGTTTTCTCAGCTGACAGAGGTATAATGATAGACAAAAATCAAACACAGGCTGCACCACACATCTTAACATGACTAACCTTTCTTTTTGGTTAATTCTAGCCCGTCTGTGTGGCTATCATCTTATAACTTTTGTCCTTATTAGGAAGCAAGAACTTCAATATTTGAAGATGTACATAGTGGGTTTGTTCTAATCGAGGGCTTTCTAAAAAACAAGCTATGTAAGATGTGGCATAAGCTCAAACGTATATGACAAGAAACAACTGTTTAAAAGACCAACCTGCCAAACAGTATATCCATATAACAAAAGTTATAACTATACAAGAAAATGATGCTTTCTATAACGTCTGGTCTGGCAGACATATAAAAAAGGGTAGTGAACTATAATAAAAATGTGGAGTGCAAATAGCTATGCTACAGGAGACGCACACAGAAAGAACTTTACATGATAATTTGATAAAAGAAAGGTTTTCAGGATGGTTATTCAGTAGAATATCTGGAGCAAAGAAAAAGAGGAGTACTTATATTAATTACAAGAGGAGCTCCAATAGTGACTGAAGAAAAAAATATAATAATGGAAGATGTATAGTACTAAGGGGCTACTGGCAAGGGAGGAGGATTATAGTGGCATGCCTTTACAACCCACCTAAAACTGTTATAATGGAGATTAAGAAAATTCTGGCAGAAATCAGCTTTCAGCAAGGATTAATACTTATAGGTGGAGACTTGGAGTTTGCTTTGCAGCAGTGAATATGTGTCTGGGGGGCCTAGAAGGAAAAATATAATAAAGAACAGATTTTTGAAAAATATTATGAAAATGTTTTGCAGGAAAGATGTGAATTCAGTAGTAGGAGTTCGGAGTGAATTTACATATTCTCCAAGATACAAAAACTGGGCTAGGCTAGATAGCATTTAGTTCTCACAGGAACATGTGAATTTAATTGAAGGTCTTGAAATGCACCCAATAACCATTTTAGATCATGCACCATTAATGACTAAAAATAAAAATGCATGGTAATGAAATAAAAATTAGACTCTGGAACATTCCTACCTATCCACTGAAGAGAGGAGTTTAAGGCATGGGTTTTGGAATTAATTCAAGAGCTACCAGAGAAGATGGAAATTTCTTCAGAAAATATAGCTAGGGGAGTGGGATAAAACTGAAGGGAAGTTTTAAATCTAGGGTGGAAATAAAAAGGAAGATATAGCCAAGTAACAACAGGAATTAGAGGGACTCACAAATATTAAAATATTACAAAACGGGGAATTTCTCAGAACAAGAAAAGGAATAACTGTAGAGTGCTAAACAGAAAATAAGGAACTACCTCGATAATATGCACAAGTTTAGAAAGATTGCTGTTAAGCAACTGTTTTTTTGACAATTAGAGTACAACTGTTAGCACAACTACTCAGGGAACAGAAAGTGGAAAGGTCTGTCACCAAGCTTAGGGAGCCTATAACAAGGAAAATAAGTATTAGAAATATTTCAAAAATTTTATGAAAGTCTGTATAGAGAAGAAAAATATGGAAATCAAGGAAAGGTGCAAATGGAAATGTTTACGGAAGAATTAAATATGCTAAGATTAGAAGCAGATGAGGTGTAATTACTAACATTACAGGAAGTGATGAGATAAAATGGCTATGTATAACCAATCTAAAGAAAAGCCCCCAGAACTAGATGGCATTCCAGTGGAAGTTTGCAAGCTAGGAGGGAAAACATGATAAAGATCTGGAAGGTTTTGTTTAACAGTATTTTAAGAGGAGAATTACCAGCATAGTGGAAGAATGCAGTGGTAACGGTAATACCTAGAGAGAGTAAAGATCCATCAGATCCAGCTTCATACAGGCTCATTTCAATACCAAACCATGATTATAAAGCGTTTATGTCTATAACGGCTAAAAGAATGGCAAAAGTGATACCAAAATTGACAGATATGCATCAGTGTGGTTTTGTGGAGGGGAGGCAAGCATTTGACAATATTAGCAGAACATTGATGACCCAGAGGGAAGCAGAATGTAAGAAAATACCACTGCTATTGGTGGGTCTTGATGCAGAGAAAGCATTTGACAGAGTAGACTGGGACTTCCTGAGCAGGGCAATGGAAGCATTTGTTTTCCCTGATGCAATTACAAGGTTGAATAGAAGCACATATGTAGGATCAGAGGTGAAAATTAAAGTGGGTGGAATCCTCTCTGATAGCTTCTGCTCGAGTAGAGGAACCAGGCAGGGTTGTCCGCGTTCCCCTTTATTGTTTGCATTACATTTAGAACCATTCTAAGAAAATAAGGGACTCCAATTCAAGAATATAATTGATATGGTAGTCACTATAAACTGGCTCTATTTTCAGATGATATTTCATACATGACAAAACCAGAAAGGGACATTACAGTGTTGTGGGACATTTTAAGACCATTTCAAATCTTCTTGGGATACAAAATTAATGAAGGTAAAACAAAGGCAATAGCAGTAAATTATGTACCCACAAATAAATTGGTCCAAAAATATCCATATTTATGGGGACATGATAAAATTAAGTATTTAGGAGGGGTCTATATTATAAGATCGACAGTTAAAAACATCAAACATATGGTCGACACCATAAAAAAACTCCACTGCCACTCATGAGCGGACAGGTGATCCGCTGTGGCGACCCCTAACTGAGAAAAGCTGAAAGAAGCCTTCTTATAAACGGGTCAGGCATATTTTTTTTTATCATCAATCAGAGGAGAAGCTGTGGATAGCAATTGGAAAAGCGATGAAGGATTTTATCTGGGAGGGGAAGGCCGCAAGGGTCAAGTGAGATAAGTTGATTCTTCCAACAGAACAAAGACTAGGATTATCCAATTTGAGGACATATTTTACAGCAACACAGTTAAGACTCTTATACATAGCACAAGCAGAGAACTAATTCAAAGTAGAAAGGAATGATGATGATACGGGGGCTCAAGAAGCAAGGCAAAATTGAGATTTTTGGATCCAGACTCAAGAGCAGCAACAAAAATCATATAGAGTGTTATATTCATAAAATAGCAGGGAATATTCTAAGAACTAAACCAGCACAATAGAGAAGAGATTCTGCCGATAGGGATGATTGTGCTTAGGGATACAGACAATAGGCAAGCGTGGGCTGGAATTTATTTGAGAAAACTGGCAAATGAACCAAGGTATTGGGAGCAAATAACTAGAAAGGGAAAGGTAATAGAATGTGAGGAGGCCAAGAACTTATTTGGACTGCAGGTTAGAGATGGCCTTCCCTAGCAAGGACTGATGGAGTATAGGTAAACAGAAAAAACTAGGGGGTCCTGAATGAAAGACCATCAGTGGTACAGCTTTTAACAGAATCAAGAATAGAAGCTATCATTAAAAAAGGAATAATTTGTAGGGCATATAAAATATTTCATGATTATAAGAATCAGAGGAGCTTAGAAAACACTGGGGAGAGAGACTGGATAAGCAATTCACAAAAAGGCAATGGAGGGATAAATGTACATCTCCCAAATATGCAACAAATTCTACATGATTTACGATCTTTGCCATACCCCAAGTAGACTCCAAAGAATTTTTCCTAGGGGTGATAGCAAATGTTGGAGGTGAGATAGGCGAGAAAAAGGTGACTAGGAGCATATTTTTTGGGAGTGTAATGAGCTGGTAGACTTTAGGGATTCCCTGTGAACAGCGCTGTTTGAGATGCAGAGTGACCACAATGGATTGATTGGGGATATTGTTTTGAGCTAGGATACAGACTTGGAATTGCCTAGACATAGTAAAGCCTTGCTGAGTCTAATTATGGTGGCTGCCAAAAAAGCAATTACTAGAAAATGGAAATCAAAGTCTAAACCAACCATCTTTACTGGAAGTAGTGAATACAGTAAGAGATAAAATAACTGGAATTGGGATAATTAGAGAAGGGACGGAGCAAACTGCATAGAAAAAAAAAAAAGTTATGTATTCAACATAACATTCCATGTTGGTAGTCCATCTCACCCTTCATTTTTACATATGGGTTCAGAGCCGATCTTCGGCTCTGACTTTGCCAATTTACAAGCTTGAAGACTTCTGGTTGGCTTATGGCTAAGCAGGTATCCCATAGTGCACCAGTACAAACCCCAGATCTTGTTTGCTGCTCACTAGAAGAAAAAAACCATAACAAACAAGCCAATACTAAAGGATCTCCAACGAAAGATAACCAAATTATTATTATTATTATCTCCAGATCTTCCAGGATGGGGGCAGGAGGGCGGGTTGGTAAAAATGAAGGGCGAGATGGACTACTAACATGGAACGTTATGGTGAGTACATAACTTCTTTATGTTGTGTAGTCCAATCTCACCTTCATTTTTACATATGGGACAGCGTCCCTAGTGCCTTATTCTTGGGTGGCTCACTGGAAAATACTCCTAAGCACCATGGAGCCAAAGGATGCTCTACCCCTGGAAGCTAAATCCAATTTGTAATGTGTAATAAAAGTGTGAGGGTTATCCCACGTAGCTGCTGCACAAATATCAAGTGTGACCCTGGGGCTTGAAAGGCTGCAGAGGTAGACGGCGACCTTGTAGAATGAGCCTTGATCCTGCAGGGTAAAGGTCTGCCCTCCGACCTGAAGAAAAAGGCTATGCTACTGGAATTCCAGTTAGATAGTGTCACTTTAGAAACTGGTAAGCGCAATCTGGAGTCAGAAAAGGAAATGAATAGTTGATCTGATTTCCTAAATTCCTTAGTCCGCTGTAAATAAAAATGTAGTTGTCTATGAACGTCCAGCTGATGAACATGGTATTCAGTTGCATTACAGTGATTAGGGAAAAAAATGTGAGTTCTAAGGACTGATTTAAGGTAGCAGGGGAACAAACTTTGGGGACAAAGGAGGGATTAGTACACAGTGACACCCTGTCCTTGTGAAAGATCAAATAAGGTGGCTTAACAGACTAGGCTTGTAGCTCCGATACCAGTCTAGCTAACATAATAGCTACCAAAAACAGTCTTCCAAGACTTCTTAAGACATAAGTGGCAAACTTCATGACACCCATGCAGATGGGCAATAGAAGTACGACTGCTGAATCCTAGCCAAATGCACTTTATAAGCACTTACACAAGTGCATGGACTGCTATCCCTAACAGAACCAAGATGCTATCCTCAAAAAAAAGGAAGCCAGTCTGGTGGTCTTCTGCCATAAACAAACTCTACAACAGAAGAAAGAAACTGTTGCAAAAAAAAGAGTAAAATCCCACGATTGGAGGAACTCCCTGGTCAGCCTCAGTAAGAAGCTGAGATCCCTCAAAATCCTCCAAAGCTAGTTATATAAACAAAATGGCCACTGATTCTAGAGACAATCACAAAGCATTCTATAGCTATGTCAAAAATCTCAATGGCAACACCCAGATCGGCTCTGAGTTACAGCACAATGGCACTAAATATACAGAACCAACTGATATTGCCAACATCCTGGCAGATAGGTTCAGTGCTAACTTTACCCCCCTCTCACCCTCTAAAGGGTCCATCTTTATACCGGAAGAATGCAAAGTTCCTGTAATCATGGCTGCACAGGTAAAAACTTCACTCTCCAAAGCCAAGAACACAGCATCCATGGGACCTGACAACATCCCAGGCTGCCTTCTACATGAACAACAGAATGAACTGGCACCCCCCCCACCTAAGTACCATGTTCAATCATAGCCTCACCTCAGGCTTTGTGCCCATTGAATGGCGCACTGCAACAGTTATCCCACTCCACAAAGGGGGGGCCACAACAGACCCTGGGAACTACCGCCCCATTAGCCTGATGAGCCTTGTCTGCAAGGCCATGGAACGTATCATCATGGAACTCATAAACAAAGACATTGGAGATCTCCAAACCTTGGACCCCACACAGTTTGGGTTTGTAAAAGGCAGATCATGTCTCCTAAACCGGACAGACTTCTTTGAAGTAGTCACCAAAGCCATAGATGAGGGTAAGGTGGTTCACACAGCCTATCTAGATCTTGCCAAGGTGTTCAACACCACCCCCCACTCTGGAATTATAGTTAAACTCACTAAACTAGGTATAAATCCCTACGTCACAAGATGGGTTGCCAACTGGCTTACTGAAAGAACCCACACTGCGAAAGTAGCAGACTCCAAATCAGACTTCAGACCAGCGACAAGTGGAGTACCACAGGGTTCAGTCCTGGGTCCTCTCCTGTTTGGTATCTACTTCTCTGAAATACAGACCAACACAGAACGTCTTTGGCTAACTAAATTCGCAGAAGACTGCAAACTAGGAGCCATAATTGAAACTCCTAATGATGTGGACATTCTACAAAAGGGCCTCACTGAGACAGATGCCTGGTGTCAAAGACATGGTCTCAAGCTCAATGCCACAAAGTGCATTGTCATCCCCTTTGGTAAAAATTCTGTACCCATGAACTACCACGTAGGCGGTAGTCTACTTAACACCGAAAGTATAATAAGAGCCCTTGGGACACAGGTGGACAGTAGTCTCTTCTTTGATAATCACATCGCCAAAGTGGTCAGGAAATCCTTCTACGTGGCACACCTCATCACAAAAGGTTTCTCATCCAGAAAAAAAGAGGTTATTGTTCCCCTCTACTCATCACTCATTAGACCCATTATAGAGTACAACGCCCCTTTTGGTATGTACCTCACAAGACATCTACAACAACTGGAAAGGCTGCAAAAATACCTCACAAAGAGGATTACTGGCCTCAAACAGATGCCTTCATGAACAGTCTCAAAAAACTCCAGCTTTACTCCATCGCATATCGCCTACTCAGAGGCGATCTCTGCTTAATATACAAAGCTATGTCAAACCCAGAGCTGTTGGACATGCTCCACTTAAAGAAATCCCAATCCCTCCGAGCTACACACTCTAGGGACCTAAACCTGGTCACCACAATAAACAGAACATGCTGGAGGGATAGATTCCTGTCCCAGAGACTTCCCATACTCTGGAACAGACTACCTATGTCAAACAGAGCTCCTCATTAGGACTCAAGAAAAATCTTGATGATTGGATGGGTAATAGGAAATTCACCCTGGGGATCACTTCTGTGGTTCTGCTTGACAGGGGCACAGGAAAATAATTTTCTTGGGTGGCGAAAGCCAGGGTACATTTTTGGCTAGGCTTGTACAGGCCCTAGGGCCAACAGCCTAGTTCCTACCTATGAACCTATAAAACTTTCAATGAAGATGAGTGTGAAGGTTCAAACAGGGGAGAAGTCAGTTCGGACAGCACCAAATTTAAATCAAAAGAAGCCACAGGTTTTTGCAGTGGTGGTCTCAAAAGAGTGATTCCTTTCAAAAAGGTCTTGTATGGCTTATGAGACATTAAATTGTTATCTGGAAACCCTAAGTGAAAATGAGAAATGGCCGCCAATTGGACTGATAGTGGCGGTGGCAGCTCCTTGTTGAAAAAGCTCAGAGAGAAATTCCAAAATCACAGGGATAAAAGCAGTGTAGGGATCTACATTCATTTTCTGTGCCCAAATACAAAATCTTTTCCATTTACTGTCATACAGCCTCCTAACTGAAGGTTTATGGGAGGACATAAGAATATGTGATAATGAGAATGATACATCATGAAGCATGATTAGGGATGGAACTGGAGCAGCCACGTTGTCAAACCGAGGGTGTGGACTGAGGGATGTAGCGAACCTGACAAGTGAGTCAACAGATCTGGAGCTGGGGGTCCAGGACCAAGGATCATCCAGAAGAGGCTCGAGAAAAGGGAACTAGACCAGACAAGGCCAGTAAGGAGCAATGAGGATCAACTTGCTTCCCAGCCGACTGGCTTTCTGAATCACTTTGGAAATGAGAGGAAATGGAGGAAAAGCATATAGAAGTCCCATGGGCCCCAAAAAAAAATTTTTTTTTCCCATGTTGCGTAGTCCAGTTTTGGGCCAAAAACCTTTACTGGAAGTAGTGAATATAGTAACAGAGATAAAATAACTGGAACTGGGATCTTTAGAGAAGGGACGGAGCAAACTGCATAGAAAAAAAGAAGTTATGTACTCACCATAACATTCCATGTTGGTAGTCCATCTCACCCTTCATTTTTACATATGGGTTCGGAGCCGATCTTCGGCTCTGACACGGCCGATTTACAAGCTCGAAGACTTCTGGTTGGCTCGTGGATAAGCAGGTATCCTATACTGCACCAGTACAAACCCCAGATCTTGTTTGCTGCTCACTAGAAGAAAAAACCCATAAACAAACCAATACTAAAGGATCTCCAACCAAAGATAACCAAATTATTATTATTATCTCCAGATCTTCCAGGATGGGGGCGGAGTTGGTAAAATGAAGGTGAGATGGACTACCAACATGGAATGTTATGGTGAGTACATAACTTCTTTATGTTGTGTAGTCCAATCTCACCTTCATTTTTACATATGGGACAGCGTCCCTAGCGCCTTATTCTTGGGTGGCTCACTGGAAAATACTCCTAAGCACCGTGGAGCCAAAGGATGCTCTACCCCTGGAAGCTAAATCCAATTTGTAATGTGTAATAAAAGTGAGAGGGTTATCCCACGTAGCTGCTGCACAAATATCAAGTGGGACCCTGGGGCTTGAAATGCTGCAGAGGTAGACAGCGACCTGGTACAATCAGCCTTGATCCTGCAGGGTAAAGGTCTGCCCTCCGAACTGTAGATAAAGGTGATGCTACTGGAAATCCAGTTAGATAGTGTCACTAGAAACAGGTAAGCCCAATCTGGAGTCAGAAAAGGAAATGAATAGTTGATCTGATTTCCTAAATTCCTTGTAAATAAAAACGTAGTTGTCTATGAACGTCCAGCTGATGAAAATGGTATTCAGCTGCATTACAGTGATTAGGGAAAAAAATGGGAGTTCTATGGATTGATTTAAGGTAGCAGGGGAACAAACTTTGGGGACAAAGGAGGGATTAGTACACAGTGACACCCTGTCCTTGTGAAAGATCAAATAAGGTGGCTTAACAGACGAGGCTTGTAGCTCCGATACCAGTCTAGCTGACATAATAGCTACCAAAAACAGTCTTCCAAGACTTAAGACAGAAGTGGCAAACTTCATGACACCCATGCAGATGGACAATAGAGGTACGACTATGGAATCCTACACAAATGCACTTTATAAGCACTTACACGAGTGCATGGATTGTGCTATCCCTAACAGAACCAAGATGCTATCCTCCAAAAAAAAGGAAGCCAGTCTGGTGGTCTTCTGCCATAAACAAACTCTACAACAGAAGAAAGAAACTGTTGCAAAAAGAGTAAAATCCCACGACTGGAGGAACTCCCTGGTCAGCCTCAGTAAGAAGCTGAGATCCCTCATAAAATCCTCCAAAGCTAGTTATGAAAACAAAATTGCCACTGATTCTAAAGACAACCACAAAGCATTCTATAGCGATGTCAAAAATCTCAATGGCAACACTCAGATCTGCTCTGAGTTACAGCACATTGGCACTAAATATACAGAACCAACTGATATTGCCAAAATCCTGCAGATACGTTCAGTGCTAACTTTACCCCCCCCCCCCCTCACCCTCTAAAGGGTCCATCTTTATACCAGAAGAATGCAAAGTTCCTGTAATCACGGCTGCGCAGGTAAAAACTTCACTCTCCAAAGCCAAGAACACAGCATCCATGGGACCTGACAACATCCCAGGCTGCCTTCTACATGAACTACAGAATGAACTGGCACCCCACCTAAGTACCATGTTCAATAATAGCCCGACCTAAGGCTTTGTGCCCACTGAATGGCGCACTGCGACAGTTATCCCACTCCACAAAGGGGGGGCCACAACAGACCCCGGGAACTACCGCCCCCATTAGCCTGACGAGCCTCGTCTGCAAGGCCATGGAACGTATCATCATGGAACTCATAAACAAAGACATTGGAGATCTCCAAACACTGGACCCCACACAGTTTGGGTTTGTAAAAGGCAGATCATGTCTCCTAAACCAGACAGACTTCTCTGAAGTAGTCACCAAAGCCATAGATGAGGGTAAGGTGGTTCACACAACCTATCTAGATCTCGCCAAGGCGTTCAACACCACCCCCCACTCTGGAATTATAAATAAACTCACTAAACTAGATATAAATCCCTATGTCACAAGATGGGTTGCCAACTGGCTTACTGAAAGAACCCACACGGTGAAAGTAGCAGACTCCAAATCAGACTTCAGACCAGTGACAAGTGGTGTACCACAGGGTTCAGTCCTGGGTCCTGTCCTGTTTGGTATCTACTTCTCTGAATACAGGCTAACAGAGAATGTCTTTGGCTAACTAAATTCGCAGATGACTGCAAACTAGGAGCCATAATTGAAACTCCTAACGATGTGGACATCCTACAAAAGGGCCTCACTGAGACAGATGCCTGGTGTCAAAGACATGGTCTCAAGCTCAATGCCAAAAAGTGCATTGTCATCCCCTTTGGTAAAAATTCTGTACCCGTGAACTACCACATAGGCGGTAGTCTACTTAACACTGAAAGTGTAATAAGAGACCTTGGGACACAGGTGGACAGTAGTCTCTTCTTTGATAATCACATTGCCAAAGTGGTCAGGAAATCCTTCTACGTGGCACACCTCATCACAAAAGGTTTCTCATCCAGAAAAAAAGAGGTCATTGTTCCCCTCTACTCATCACTCATTAGACCCATTATAGAGTACAACGCCCCTTTTGGTATGTACCTCACAAGACATCTACAACTGGAAAGGCTGCAAAAATACCTCACAAAGAGGATTACTGGCCTCAAACAGATGCCTTACTCCAGCTTTACTCCATCGCATATCGCCTACTCAGAGGCGATCTCTGCCTAACATACAAAGCTATGTCAAACCCAGAGCTGTTGGACATGCTCCACTTAAAGAAATCCCAATCCCTCCGAGCTACACGCTCTAGGGACCTAAACCTTGTCACCACAATAAACAGAACATGCTGGAGGGATAGATTCCTGTCCCAGAGACTTCCCATACTCTGGAACAGACTACCTATGTCAAACAGAGCTCCTCATTAGGACTCAAGAAAAATCTTGATGATTGGATGGGTAATAGGAAATTCACCCCAGGGATCACTTCTGTGGTTCTGCTTGACAGGGGCACAGGAAAATAATTTTCTTGGGCGGTGAAAGCCAGGGTACATTTTTGGCTAGGCTTGTACAGGCCCTAGGGCCAAAAGCCTAGTACCTACCTATGAACCTATAAATAAAACTTTCAATGAAGATGAGTGTGAAGGTTCAAACAGGGGAGAAGTCAGTTCAAACAGCACAAAATTTAAATCCCAAGAAACCACAGGTTCTTGCAGTGGTGGTCTCAAAAGAGTGATTCCTTTCAAAAAGGTCTTGTATGGCTTTATGAGACATTAAATTATCTGGAAACCCTAAGTGAAAATGAGAAATCGCTGCCAATTGGACTGATAGTGGCGGTGGCAGCTCCTTGTTGAAAAAGCTCAGAGAGAAATTCCAAAATCACAGGGATAGAAGCAGTGTATGGATCTACATTCATTTTCTGTGCCCAAATACAAAATCTTTTCCATTTACTGCCATACAGCCTCCTAACTGAAGGTTTATGGGAGGACATAAGAATATGTGATACTGAGAATGATGCATCACGAAGCCTGACTAGGGATGGAACTGGAGCAGCCACGTTGTCAACCTGAGGGTGTGGATTGAGGGATGTAGCGAACCTGACAAGCGAGTCAACAGATTTGGAGCTGGGTCCAGGACCAAGGATCATCCAGAAGAGGCTCGAGAAAAGGGAACCAGACCAGACAAGGCCAGTAAGGAGCAATGAGGATCAACTTGCTTCCCAGCCGACTGGCTTTCTGAATCACTTTGGAAATTAGAGGAAATGGAGGAAAAGCATATAGAAGTCCCATGGGCCAATTGTGAGCCAGAGCATCTCTGGGTGTCTCCCCCAGATGGGGAATTATGGAAAAATTGCTGCTGCATTTGGTATTGACTGGGCTGGCAAAGAGGTTGCAGCAAGGCTGTGCCCATTTGCGGAAAATCTGTTCCGCTGTTTCCTGTTTCAGAGACCACTCGTGAGGCAGTAGGATCGCCTGGCTGAGCTTGTTGGCTAACATGGTGGCCATCCTTGGAATGTGCGTTGCAACCAGAAAGAGCTGGGAAGAAATCTCCCATTCCACTCGACAGAGTGGGTAAGATCTGGTACCGCCCTGTTTGTTGATATACCAAACTACCGACATGCTGTCTGACTATCGCAATAGTCCCAAGAGGAAGGTCTTGAAGTGCTTGCAATGCCAGGAGCACCAACCTCATCTCCGGAACACTGACATGCAGGTGAGCCTCGTGTTCTTGCTATGTGCCTTGGACAGTCCTGCTGAGATAATGCCCCCCCGCCCAATCTGGGAGGCATCAGTGGTCACAGTGGCAACGGGTTGGGCAGGAACAAAGGGAGCGCCCATGATCAACTGGTTGGGAGTTATCCACCAAAGAAGGTCCTTCTTGTATGATTCCATCAGCAGGATAGGATGACTCAGCGGGAGATATTGGAAGGATCACTGGGAAGACAGAAGCCACTGGAGAATTCTTATGTGCAATCCGGCTAATGGTACTAATAGAATGGTGGAAGCCATAGTCCCGAGGAGCTGAAGAACCCACTTTGCTTTGACCTTCCGCAACAGAAGACGACGTTGAATTTGAAAGATTAAGTTTTGTGCCCTGTCGTCGGGGAGACGGGCTGTCATGTTCACTGTGTTTACCTCTGTGCCTATAAAAATCACAGATTGAGAGGGCAATAATGCAGATTTTTCCCAATTTATGGAGATCCCTAACTGAGCACAAAGTTGAATAGTGGTGTCTCTGTTTTGGAAGAATAGATGCCTGGTGGGGACGGTCAGGAGCCAGTCGTCCAAATACGGAAACACCTGGAATCCTGGACTTCTCAGGTGAGCTGTCACTACTGCCATGCATTTGGTGAACACCCTGGTGGCTGTGGTGAGACCAAAGGGCAGAGCAAGAAACTGATAATGACAGACTCCCAGCCAGAAGCGTAGATGGCTCCTGGACAACTTGTCCATTTTTATATGGTAGTAGGCATCTTTGAGATCTAGACAGCACATCCAATAGTCTTTCCCTAACAACGGGAGCACCGACTGCAGTGTTTGTTACCATCCAAAACTTGTCCTTCACGGCTTCGTTTAACCTGCTGAGGTCCAATATTGGTCTCCAATCTCCGGTTCTTTTTGGTACTAAAAAAGAACCTGGAGTAAGTTCCAGATCCTATCTGGTCTGCTAGGATGGACTGGATGACTCTTTAAAAGAAACTTGTTGACCTCCACAGTTTCCTGATCCCTGTGATTGGGTGGTACATCTGGAATCTTCTTTGGAACAAGCGGTGGAAGGGAAAAGTGTATGATATAGCCTCTGTTAACTCTTTGTACCTACTTGCCTTGACTGATATTTAGCCAGGCTTCTGGATACAAAGAAATGTGACCCCTGACCAGCCCCAAAGAAATGCAGTCTGGCCTCACATCCAGCCCCAGAGAAACGCAGTCGGCCGTCCCCGAAAGGAATCATGGCCTTGCTGGTATTGCGGACTGCCCCTGCCTCTAGGGCAATGTCTCCCATTTCCTCCTCTGCCTCTGAAGGCGGATTCACCCTGTGTGTGTCCGGAAAGACCCTCTGGGACTTTTTGAACCACATTTTACTGCCCCTTTGACCTTTACGGTATGGTCGAGAGGAAGCAGTAAAACGTACTCCGACGGCAGAATGGGTCTTTCCTTCTTGCTCACACCGAGCGAGTGTGTCCTTCACCTTGGAACCAAACAATGAGGAACCATCAAATGGGGCATTGGTGAAAGTAGACGAACGATTCCGCAAAATTACACAAGCTCATCCAGGAGTGATGCCTCAGGGCAACTCCTGAACCTGCTGCTCTACTCGCTCCATCAGCCGCATAGGAGATAAGCCGCATGGATGAGTTAACTATAGAATTTAAGGTGGACAACTGAGCAGAGATCTTGTCAGGGACTCCCTCAGTACACGCACCTTGTATAGAATTTCCTAACTCCTTGAGGAGATCCCTCTGTAATCTCGTGAAGTGAGTGAGATAGTTCAACAATCGAAGGGTAAATGCCACTGTACTAAAGATATGCTTTCCCAAATCTGTCAATCTGTCGAGAATCCTTATTTGGCGGATGAACAGAGGAAGAAGTCTCAGCCAGCACCTTCTTTGTGGCTACCGCCACCACCATGGCATCTACATGAATTCCCTCAAACAAAAACTCTTTACCAGGAGGGGCAGACAAACTTATTGGGTCTCCTGGGGACTGGCTCCACGGCATCAGGAGTATCCCACACCTTTCGACTAACTAGATCCATTAGTTTGTCAAAAGGTGGAGATGCCCAAGAGGCAGAAGGTTGAGACCCGAAAGCCTTCAGGTACACAGACTCCTCATCAGAAGGGTTGACAGTGGGCCAGTCGCACCTCGGCTTAAGAATCTCCAAGATGTCCACAAAGGAGACATCATAGGATGACTTGGGGACCCTTCAGACTCCTCATGGTCAGTGTCAGATGTCAAGGACTCATCCTGTGAGTTAACATGCTTCCTCTTACATAGCCACTTCCGGGGAGGCTCTTCGAAAGGGCATTCGGGGGAGGCCTCTGAAGAGAGTGGGGGCTAGCAGCTGATGGCTCCTGAGGCTGAGGGTCTCTGCTGTCTCCGGAGAGAGTAAGGGCTGAGACTGAAGTGGGTGCTCTCGGTGGAACAGTGCTGGTACCACTTGTAGGGGCTGGAGAATGAGACAGCATGCTCCTCATCATCTCAAACGCCGACCTCTCCGGCTCCGAAGACCTCCCCCGCTCCGAAGAGACAAAGATTGACGTCGGAGTCAGAGCAGTCTGCTCAGAGATAGATGCAGGGTCCAAGCTCACACTGTCTGACACACCGAAAGGAACGCTCGGAACCAAAGAAGATTGATTCTAACCTTCCCTGTTGCCGCCGACAGGAGAGCTTTGGCCCCTGGACATGACGGATGGCACCGAGCGTGTCCAAAGCAGCAACAAAGGGAGCTGGAACTGATAGTACCTCCGGTGGCACCAGGCACTCTGGCTCCGAAGTGCCAACATGGCTTGGAGGAGGATCAGCAGACAAGGGCAAAGCTGGATCGAGTGGCTCCGGAGCCGGCTGGGTCAGAGCCAACAATAATTTTGGTAAGGCAGACGACTTCAGGAGTCTCAACACTACCCTCTCCACCATCTTCTTCCGAAAGGCTCCTGGAAGATCTGGAAGACATAGTAGGGGATCTTGATCTACGGGGCAATGGAGACTTTAGTAACACGGAAACTGGTAGGGAATCCACAGACTGGCTCCGAGAAGCAGATTCAATTGCGGATTCAATCTGCTCCGAAACACTTGGAACCGACTCTGACACAACAGTGCTCTCCTTCGGCACAGAAGGCAGTGGAGTCGAGGAGGCAGATTTTGACTGTTTAGAAGGCGGCTCCGAGACACCAGCTGGTGCTGGAGAAGGCCTTTTTAAAGACTTAGATTTGCCAGACTTGGAGGAAGCCGAAAAACTGGACAGAACTTCCTTAAAAGATGGTTTTAGTAGATCCTTGAGTATAAGCTTGTTCTTTCTCTACTGTAACACCCTAGGAGAGAAAGCATGGCAGAACAAGCACGATTCCTGCAGGTGGATGGCCCCTAAACAGTAGACACAGCTACTGTGGTCATCCGTTAAAGATATCTTTTGGGAGCATTTCATGCACTTCTTAAAACCCGAAGGTTTGTGCTCCTTACTCTTCTTTAGACATTACACACACACACACACACACACAAAGGAAGAATAATAATAATGAGGGAAGAGGACTACGTCCTCTAACTAAAACAGGCCTAGCCCTACAGAAGAAAGTACCACGAGGACTAGGTCCTCTAACTTAAACGGGCCTAGCCCGGTGGAACAGAAACTAGGTCGACTAATTTAAACAGACCAGAAAACGCACACACAAAGAAAACTGCATATAACTATGTGGAACAATTAGAAGAAAAAAAAACTAATGTACTAAGGGAGGAACTCCAACCCTTAGCAAATAACCAGCGGATCCCCGCCAAAAATACAATCTCAGATTAAGGAAACTAAGCTGCCAATAACGGTCTAGAAAGACAACAGAATAACAGGAGCCCCTGTTAACCATCAGCATTAAACCGCCACAAACTACCTGATAAGGAAAAAAGTGCAACAGCGCCTACAAGAACTCTAAACTGGCACACAGGATACCAAACTAACAAGTTTAAGCTAAGAATGCACCGAAAAGGGCAAACAACACTACTGCCTAAGATAATATCACCTTACAACACCGTAATAACTGTAATACAAAATTTAAATAGAAAGAATTTTAACACTTGGCTAGAGCCAAGAGAAGCACAACTGAACTCTTCGACGCGGCAAACGAGATCTGAGGTTTGTACTGGTGCACTATGGGATACCTGCTTAGCCACAAGCTAACCAGAAGTCTTCGAGCTTGTAAATCGGCCGAGTCGGAGCAGAGGATCGGCTCCGAACCCATATGTAAAAATGAAGGTGAGATTGGACTACACAACATTGGGTATTATGGGAACAATATATGCAGAGAAGGAACGAGGTTTAAGAGGCAGGATTTGAATGAGCCATATAATTCTCAACTGGCAATGCTTGGATAGATAAGTGATGTGTAATGTTTCCAGCTACAGCTGTTTCAATGGTGTCTGTGATGTATAATGTTTGCAACTAAAGTGGTGTCAATGTTTTTCATTTATATAAATATAGATTGCCTGTGTCATTCATGATAGTTTAATAAGGATGTTTATGGGGGGGGGGGGTTATTCGCTCTAGGGATTTCAACCTAAATTGTGACATTAACAGAACATGCTGGAGAGCAATCTGTCCATGCTGCTTCTCTGGAATACACTTCCTATTCATGTAAAAACAGAGCTCCTCACTGACCCTATTCAAAAGGAACCTAGATAATTGGATGGGGGACTGCAAATTTGCCCCTGGGGTATAGCACCCATGTCCCTTATGGACAAGGGTAACCAGTGTTTATCACAGACCTGCTCTATGCATAATCTCTTTCTGTGAACTACCCAAAAAGATCAAATGGGGATACGTGGGATTAACATGGCTAGGCTTATAAAGGCTCTAGGGCCATTACCTCAACCTCCAATGAACCTATTAGTCACACCATTCACATTGCAAGAAGAGAGTCAGCCTCTGTGTAGATCCCACACACACACACACACACACACACACACACACACACACACACACACACACACACACACTCTAAACATGCAATACCCCACAGAGTCAGTACTGTAGTATAGATGGATTAAGCAGCAAATATGGCCTAAGTGACCAGAGTTTGATTAATAGCTCACGCATCTGAGATGCTGGCAGGGAAAGGTGTGCGTGCCCATCATTTGGGCACACCTTGATATCAATCTATGGAGGAAGCTGGGGACATTCTGAGGGGGGGGGGGGTTCTCTAAAGGGAAATTGTTGAGGGCATTCACAGAGTCACTGTGGAGCTGGGATGATATGCCAGCACTTTCCCAATGCACATTCACAGACATTAAAAGGTGTGTGTGAGAAGGGATGTTACAGCATATGAAAAAAACTACTTGGCACTACCATGAGACTGCATCATGAGCTTTAATCTCCTCAGCATACAAAGTACGCTTTGTAGCAAGTTCAGGGGAGTGAAGGCTAGCCTGGTAGACTTGGTGGCAGCCAATGGTCAGCTGCAACAAGCCAAAAAAGTATTCCATGGTCTCAGGTCAACAAATGTGCAATACATTAAATAAAAACTTTTATAATTCTCATAACTTTACCTTGTACATCTTCACTAAATACCATCAATCTTCTCTTGTCATCTTGAATTCTGTGACGCTGTCTTCAGTGGCATGCAAACTGCTCACTCCCAATTAACTCCTCATTCCAACACTGCTCTTAATTCTGACAACTGCTTACCCTCCCAAATTTCTAAAAGAAAAAGCACTGTACTAGGTGGCTGATGTCTAATTACCCCACAAATTCAGTCACCAACTGCTCCCAACTTTTACACCCTATTAAACTATCATTCCTTGTACATAAAAGTTCCAAATTATGCTACGTATGTATCATAATTTTAGATAATGCAATGAATTCATTTCTCAAAAAAATTAAATCAATCCTCCGTAAAATTATTGGCAGAAAGTTTAAATGCTCAAGCAATTAAACTACATATACCACTGATTATGAATTTTGGGTTTTTCAGCCAGACTGCTTTGATGTCCAGATCATAATTATTTTCATTGCCAGCAATGCAATCACTGTTGCTTTGTCTCCTTCTTAAAATGGTGGGAATAAATACATTAAATTATTCACACACTCTTGCCTTCAAGCATATCCATAAAAAGACAAATTCCAGAATACCTCAAGTGATCTCTACAGTACTCTAGTACATCTAAATGAAACTCGTATTAGCTCCAAAAAGACATCCTGTAGGTTCACCACTATATTGGCAAACTGTTTCTGACAGCTGCAGCACCACCCTAGATCAGAACATTAGCTCATTAACACTTGTGGTATGAAGCAACACTTCAGGCAGCTTACACACATCCATCCTTTTCTAGAGCATTTTCTGAAAAATCAACTTAATATTTACATTTATCTTATACTTTTTATGAACAGAAACAATTGTACAGTTGTGTACACTTACCATAAATGTAGATGTTAGAGTGTCTTCACTGTTGCAGTCATCATATTTGGGTTATCCCTGCCAGGGTAGCCCTCGGCCAGCCTGAATACCAGAGGCTTGGTATTTCTGCGTCGGTTGCTGTCGCTTGAAGACTGATGTCAGGTCGTCAGTGGTATAACGTAAGGCAGCAGACTCCATTACATCAGTTTTTCTTGCCCTAACCTGTCAAGGAGCCCCAAAGTAAGCGGCCAGGTTCTGGTGGAAGAACCCCATCAGTGGAAAATACAAATAAGTCCCTTGAAAGAAAAGGAGAACAAGGAAGAATGAGGGGGATGGAGGGAGGGAAACCAGGACTGTAACAGTGAAGACACTCAAACATCTACATTTATAGTAAGTGTACACAACTGTACTATGTTCTTCATGTTTCACTGTTGCAATCATCACATTTGGGTTGATTCCCAAAGCTGAGAAAAAGGGTGGAGGCAGTCAAGGAAGCTAGGGTCTGGCTAGGATGCCCTGCAAAACTACAGAGGCAAACCCCGTCCTGGATTTGAAGAAGAGAGGCAGGTGGTAATGTTTGGTAAAAAAGTGTGAACAGATGTCCAGGTGGCAGCCTCCAGGATGTCCCTGGTGGGACCCCTGTGAAGAAAGCTGCAGAGGTGGAGGCTGCTCTGGTGGAATGTGTCCTGACCCCCTTGGGCTTACCATGCTGTTTGTAGCAGAAATGGATGCAGTGTGCTATTTGGAAATGGTTTGCTTGGAGATGGCTTTGCCCTCTGCCCCCAAAGCAAAGATAACCAGCAGGCGATCAGACTTTCTGAAGGGTTTAGTCCTGTTCAGTTAGTATCTGAGCTGTCTGTGCACATCGAGAGTGCAGAATCCTTTTCCCCTTGTTTTGAGGGTTAGGAAAGAAGACAGGTAAATGGATGGACTGGTTGAGAGTCACACTGGACACCACCTTGGGCATGAAGGATAGATTTCTTCTGAGGAAAACCCTGTCTGCATGGAAGATGATGAAGGGTTCCACAGCCATGAGTGCTTGCACCTCAGAGACTCTTCTGGCTGAAGTGATGGCCAGGAGGAAGGCCGCCTTCCAGGAGAGGAATTTTAGCTCTGCAGAAGAGGCTGGTTCAAAAGGAGGCAGGGTGAGCTTTTCCAAGACAAAGTTAAGGTCCCAAGCTGCTGTTGGTGCCCTTCTGGCGAGCCTCAGGTTATTAGCCCCTCTGAGGAACCGTTTAATCAGAGGGAGTGAAAAAAGAGAATGTTCAGTGAGAAAATGAGCAGAAATAGAGGCATGCATTTTTATAGAGGAGAAGACCACTGTGTAGTAGGTCAGCTAAGTAATCCAGCATGAGAGGGATGGATGGCTGTGCTGTATTGTCTCCCTTAGCCTGGATCCAGGTGCAGAACATTTGCCTTATCTGCACAAGACTTTCTGGTGCTAAGGCATCTGGCCTCTCGGATAACATCCAAAACCTGTTTACTGAGGATGGCAGATTGGCAGCTAGGCTTAAACCCTGATCCCTGACCAAACTGAATGTCTGCAATTGGGGGTGCATGAATTCCCCTTCCCTCTGGGTTAGATTTGGAATCAGAGGAAGATTCCATGGATGTAGTGGGGACAGGCTGTGCAGAAAGGGAAACCAGTGCTGTCTGGGACAGTCTGGAGCTATGAGAATGGTCCTCGGTTTTTCCTCCCTTATTTTGAGCAGTACCTTGGAATGAGAGGTAGGGGAGGAAAGGCATAGACAGACAGGTTTTCCCAGGCGAAGGACAGGGCATCCACTTTCCATGGCATGTAATGATGGTCTTTGGTGCAGAATTTACTGAGCTGATGATTGGTGTGGGAGGCAAAGAGGTCAACCTTCAGGGTTCCCCATGTTCCTCATCTCCGAGTTATTAGGAAGAAGGTGTTTCTGTTGAGCTGCCACTTGTGCAAGTCCAAAAGCTTTCTGTTTAATTGGTCTGCCAGGGAATTGAGAAAGCCTGGCAGGTATTGTGTTAACAGGTGCAGTTGCATGGAAGAGGCTGTAAACCAAAGGGTCATGTACAGCCTGCACAGCGTGTAGGAGTGAGTCCCTCCCCCTGCTTGTTGATGTACATCACAGTGGAGTTGTCTGTTTTGATCAAGGAGAACCCCTGGAGAAAGAAGGGATTTCAAAGCTATCAAGGCCTGCTGCACAGCAATTCTCTCTTTTTGACTGATGTGCAGGGGGAGTTGCTGGGGGTTCCATTGGCCCTGAATGCACCTGCTGTCCAGGTATGCACCCCAAGCGTAGTCTCTGGTGAGGGCCTGGGCGGTGGGGTGTGGGGAGAAGGGCAGTCCCTTGTTGCAGGAGCAGGCTGTTGCCCACCAAAGAAATTCCTTCCTCAGGCAAGGAATAATAGAAAGAAGAGTTTCCAGGTCTTGAGTGTGTTGACACCAAAGGCTGTTTAGGTACCACTGAAGTTTCCTCATATGCAGTCTGGCATATGGAATGAGGAGTATGCAAGATGCCATGAACCCCAGGGCTTGCAGGATTTTCCTTGCAGAAAGCTGGGGCCTGGTGGCCGGTTGAGAGAAGAAAGCTGATGGGAAAATTTGTTTTTCTGGTGTTAGGCTTGCCATCTGGGATGCTGTGTCCAGATTTGCTCCCAGGAAGATTATCCTTTTGGTGGGTACCTGTTTGGATTTCTTTTCGTTGATTGTGTACCCTAGGGAGGTTAGTAGGCCCTTTACAAAGGCCAGGTCTTTGAGCAGCTTTTCCTGGCAGTCTGCCTGAATAAGGCAGCCATCTAAGTAGGGGTAAATTTGAATATTTCTTTGTCTGCAAAAGGCAATGGCCGGAGCCAGGCATTTTGTGAAAATTCTGGGAGTAGTGGATAGGCCAAAGGGAAGTGCAAAGAACTGAAAGTGTTGAGATCCTGCCCTGAAGCGGAGATATTTTCTGCAGGACTCCCTGATGGGAATGTGGAGGTAGGCCTCTTTTAGATGCAGGGTAGCTAGCCAAGCATCCTTGGAGAGCATGGGTAGCAGCTGCTGGAGGGTTAGCATTTTGAATTTTGGGATCACCAGGAAGGTGTTTAGAATGGATAGATCAAAGATGGGGCGGGTCAGGTGCCCTCTTTTCTGGGCATCAGAAAAAAAGTCTGGAGTTGAAGCCTTGACCTATCTGCTCTGCAGGAACATGCTCTACTGCCCCCATGGAAAGCAGGGAATGGATTTGCTTTTAAGCCTCTGCCCACTTATCTGGTGGTAGATCTGGGAACCCTTTTGGGGTTGGAAGGGTGTGTAAGGAGAATTTGCACCCCTGAGACACAATGTTCAGAGCCCATTGGCCCTTGGTAATGGTGGCCCAGGTGCTTGAGTGAAAGTAGAGTTTTCCTCCTACAGGTATGTGAAGGTGGGCAGAGGCGATGCCGGGAGGGGGTGAGTCATTGTGAGTTCTTACCATAAGGGGGTGGCTTAGAACTACCTGGTTTTGAAGTGGAGGCAGTCCACTGCTTACATCAATGCAACCGCTGGGACTGCTGTCTGGGAGGTCTGTTTCCACGGGGCCTAGGCTGACCCAGTTTACTAGGAGCAGGAAAGGACCAGTGCTTGGAGGGAAAATGCCTGCTGAACCTAGGGGGCTGTACCTGTAAGAAATCTTTAACAGTCTGCATTGATTTTGCTTTTTCTTCCATCTTTAAGACCTCTTCTGCTTTAGTACCAAATAAGTTATCTTTTGTGCAGGGGTGCATGCAACAATTTTGATTTGACATGGTCTGGCAGGGGAGGTTCCTTATGCCATGCATTTCTTCCACTGCCTGAACCAGTGACTGCTGCCCTGCAAGAAGCTTCTAAGGCATCAAAACCACAGTGCAAAGTGTGTTTAGTTAGTTGACCAGCAGAATACATCAACTCCTGTAAATCTGTAGATTCTGCCTATGCAGGAAAGTAGTAATTTTTTTGTTTAAGGAGTTCCAAGGTATGTTGCTGATAATTAAGCATATGGAAGTGACAATTTAGTGCCCTGATAGCAAGAGTAGCTGAGGTGTATAACTTTTTTACCCCCATCTGTCTAGTGCTCAGGAATCCCTGTCTGAGAGGGTGGGATTCTTAACAGAGGTTGCTTTAATCCCTTTTGGCCCTTGTGTAATGACCTCAGAGTCCGCTGTTGGATTTTTAAAAAAAGATATTTGAGAGAGTCGGGGACTCTGTAGTACCTGTCTGGTTTGCTGGTAGTAGGAGGGAGGGCGTCTGGAGTCGGGTTGCATTCAAGGAAGACATCATCCACCACATCTAGAACTGGGGGGGATGGCTAAGGACCTGTGTTGAAGAAGGTCCAGGAACTCTCAGTTTCTCTTTTTAGACTGTGGGTAGTCTTGACTCTCCCATTTGAAATGCTCCCTTAAAGTATACAGGGTTTCCCCAAAAGAAAAATCTTCTGGGGGAAGAGGGTGAAGGAATGGATTCCTCTGCATCAGAATCCTGATATGTGGAGAGGGGCTGCATGTCTTCATAGTCAGATGCATTGGATCCTTTCATTTTGGAGGGAGTGGCTTGGCTTCCCCTAATTAGCATAAGGTCTTCTGCTATTTTAAGCATTTGAGACTGAGGCAAAGGAGCAGGTGCCTGAGAATGGGTACTCTGTTTTCAAAAGAACGGTAGCCGTGAAAGAAGATGTCTGTTTATGTCAGGATTTGGTGTTGCGAATGACTTCTTCGGAAGCCAGTGCCTGTACAGCGGCTCCAGACCCATCCAAAGTACGGACGACCAGAAGATCCTTGGTCTAAAGAGAGTTCTGTGGCATACCGGACTCCGTAAGGGTCTCTGTAGCGGTCTGCATATCAACTGAAGTGGGCATCAGGGACTGCGAAAGCACCTCACTGAGTTCCGGAGGGCTGATGACCAGTTTAGCAGTAGCATTGTCGGAAGGTTTGGTCCTGTGTCGTCTTTATCTGTTTTTTTCAGAAGATCTGCTGTCAGATGGCTTACCAAAGCCATATTGGAATTAGAGGACTGTAAACGGAAATATTTGGTTACAATAAAGGCCTGACGACGAATAGTTCTGGCGTTAACACATAGAACCGACAACGAGGGATGTCGTGGTCTGGGCATAGACAAGTGACACAGTAAGAGTGGAAGACTCCATGTAGTATTTGCTTTCCACAGGTGAGACAATTAACTTTTTCTGACATCTGTTGGTGCAGGAAAAAAGGATCCCCAACGGGGTACTTAGCTTTCAAAGACCAACTTCAATTCAGAAACGAAACTCGGGTAGCGACTGACCGGAACTCGTGCGAACTGCTTCGGGCTCCACGGCAAGGAAGACTGATGTAATGGCGTCGGCTGCCTTCCTTTATAAGACTGACGACTTGACGTCAGTCTTCAAGCGACAGCAAATGATGCAGAAATACTAAGTCTCTGGTATTCAGGCTGGCCGAAGGCTACCCAGGCAGGGATAACCCAAATGTGATGACTGCAACAGTGAAACACAAAGAACATCTGCACAAATACCAATGTTTTCAGTTAGTATTCTTTACAGAATTAATAGTGTATTCACAGTCTTTCCATAAATACTAAAATCTTTTATAATGCACCCAAACCCAGAATTTTATTTTTTCTAGAACATTCACAAATATCTTGGAAACTCAACAATGCAGACACATTAACAGTGCATGTTTGAGATACTGACAGAAATATGAAAACATATGCTTAAGTGTATAATTAGTGATGTAAAATGCACTGAATATCTCTTCAGCATCTTAAGGTTTCACATGAGAGCAGGAAGAAGATGCAAGTATGCATGGAAGCATTGCATAATTTTATAAATACTAACATGCAGCACCAACTCCAGAATTGTGTGGTAACCAGAAATTAACAACGAATTTTCTTTTTCCTCACCACGGCATTTCACAACATAGCCCTCAATAACCTACAGGTCTCATTTATGAAAATTATGAGCATATGTATGCAACTCTACACTGTAAACCTCCACTGCCAATCACGAGCGGACAGGTGATCCGCTGTGGCGACACCTAACCGGGAAAAGCCGAAAGAAGACTACGATGAACATTATGAACAGGAAAACAATGATCAATTTCTCTACTGTGGGATACTTCAGAATAAATTTTTAAATACCTTTATTGAATTATCACTTGGGACATAGGCAAATTAACATTTACATAAAAGTAATCAAATTGTATCAAGTTCATGTTTACAAATATAAATTGCTATACATCATATAACCCAAGCAACACTACGTGAATTATTCAATTCCTGCCGTCACTTCAATTACGAAATAGGCAATCATACATTTATATAAATGAAAAACCACACTGACAATCCTAGATGCAAGTATTTTACATCACAAACCATATGGACACTCCCAGTTGCAAACATTATACATCACTTTTGATCTACCCAATCACTTTCATTCAGACATTACACAGCTCATTTAAATCCTGCCTTCTTTTAAATCTCATTCCTCCCCTGTATGTAATGCTCCCACAATTCCCATTTTTCCTAAGTAGTTTGCTCTGACCCTTTTCTAAAGATCTCAATTCCATTTGTTTTATCTCTGTTACTATATCCACTACTGCTACTATAGCTGGTTTAGATTCTGATTCCCATTTTCTAGTAATTGCTTTTTTGGTAGACACAGCAAGGCTTTCCCATGACTAAGCAACTCCAATTCTGCACCATAGCTCAGAAACAAATCTCCCTTGTCACACAAATCTGCCCACCCAGCATCTCTGACAGTGCATCCTGCAGGGAATCCTTCAAGTCCACCAACTCACTGCACTCCCGGAAAATATGTTCCCAATTACCTCTTTCTTCCCTGGCACACCTCCAACATTTGCTATCTACAAGAGGAAAAATACTCTGGAGTCTACTTGTGTTATAAAAATATCTATGTAAATATTTCCAAAAACCCCCCTAAATCATCTAGATTTTGTTGTGTATTTGTGAGACAAATATATCCTCCCATTGTTTCCTTGTGAACTGCTTATCCAATCTCTCTTCCCAATCCTTTCTAACCTCCTGAAATTGATTCTTATAATTGTCATGCAACATTTGGTCTCTCCTTGTTTCTTGAGTTTCCCACCTGTTTCATCATCCCTTTCCACTCTGAATTACAGTTTTTCTGCCTGTGCTATGTACAGGAGCCTCAACTGTGTAGCTCTGAAATGCTCCTTCAAAAATCGGATAATCCTAATCTGCCCTGTTTTTTTGAGGAATCATCTTATCCCACCTGACTCTTGCAGTCATCCCCTCCCAGATAACATTCTTCAGCTCTTTATTAATTGCCAACTACAACTTCTCTGGTTGATAAAAATATGCCTGACCTGTGTGCAAGTCTAATGGGACTAAAAACATTTTAATTGCTTATATATCTTACTATCCATATAAGAAAGCTTCCATTTTCTTAGCTTTGTATTACCTTTTGTTTAGTCTCTTCCCCATATATACTTAGCTGCCACATCAGAATCATTTTAATCCATACTACTAAATACTGCATTTTATCGTGTCTCCGTAAATATGGATATTGCTGATTCGATTTGTATGTGGGTATATAATTTGCCATTATTTCCTTTGTTTTAGCTACATTCATTTTCTACCGAAAAGATAGGAAACTCTCTCAAAATGTTCCACAACACTACTAGGTCTCTTTCAGGTTTTGACGGTTATACAATAATTTCTGCAAATAGAGCCAACTTTTCTTGACTGCCATACCAATTATATCCTTGAATTTCTGAGTCCCTTATTTTCTTTGCCAGTGGTTCTAAGAATAATGCAAACAAAGGGGAAAGAAGACACCCCTGTCTGGTTGCTCTGTTCAAGCAGAAATCAGAGAGGACCCGTCCACTTTAATTTTCACTGTCAAACCCTCATGTCTTCCTAATCAACTTTATTTTTTTGAGACATGCAAATGCTTCCATTGCCCTCCTCATAAAGTCCCAGCTTACACTACCAAATGCTTTCTCTACATCAGGAGCCATCAACAATTGTATTTTCTTACATTCTGCTTCCCTCTGGATCATAAAGGTTCTGTTAATGTTGTAAAATGTCTGCCTCCCCTCAACAAAACCATACTAATCTCCATCAATTTCAGCATTGCTTTGCCATTCTTTTGGCAATTTTAGACATGAACATTTTATAATCCTGGTTTAGTACTGAAATGGGCCTGTATGAAGCTGGATCAGATTAATCTTTACCCTCTTTAGGTATTACAGCTACCACTGCTTTCTTCCAGAATGTTGGTACTTTTCCTCCTCTTAGAGCACTGTTGAACAAAACCTTCCATATCTTTATTTTTCCCCTCCTAGCTTCCAAACCTTGACAGGAATACCATATATTCCTGGGGACTTTCCTGTAGATCGGTTATACATCACAATTTTTATCTCATCTCCTCCTATCCTAACCATTGGTAATTGAGCCTCGTCTACCTCTAACCTTGGCATATTTAATTCTATCATAAACATTTCCATTTCTATCTTTTCTTGCTGTCCATATTTCTCTGCTTCAAACTTTCACAGAATTTCCAATTTCTAACATCTCTACAGGATCTCGTCACCTTCTGTTATAGGCTCCAAAAGCTTGGCGACAGCCCTTTATACCTTCTGTTGCCTGAGTCATTGTGCTAAAAGTTTTTGTGCTCTAGTGTTAACAAAAACAGTTGCTTAATCTTTTTAAACTCACGATCATAAAGGTAATCCCTTATTTTCTGCTTAGCATTCTGCAGCTGATCCTCCTGTTCCGTGAGATTCCACCTATTCTGCAATACTTTAACATTTGTCAGTCCCTCTAAATAATTGTTTAACCATAGATCCCTTTATTTCCACCTTATTTTTAAACTCCACCTTAATTTTATCCCACTCCCTAGCTATATTTTCAGAAGCAATTTCTATCCTCTCAAATAGCTCCTGAATAATCTCCCATACCCATTCCTTAAAATTCCTCTCTCTCCAACAGATAGGTGGGAAAGCATCAGTGTCTCATTTTTATTTCATTACCCGGTGTTTTTTAATTATTGCCGCATGATCTTATATAGTTACTGGATGCATATCAAGACGTTTAAATGCACATGTTCCTGTGAAATGTAAATTCTGTCTAGCCTAGCCCAGTATCATATCTTGGAGAATAATATGCAAACTCACTCCGAACTCCTATTACTGAATTCACATCTTCCATGCCAAATATTTTCATACATTTCTTCAAAAAGCTAGCCTCCTTTGTTATACTTCCCCTTCTTGGCCCCCAGACACATTTTTCACTGCTGCAAATCAAATTCTAGTCCCCACCTACAAGTAATATTCCTTGCTGAAAACTGATTTCTCCCAAAATTTTCATAAGCTCCATTGTAACAGTTTTAGGTGTAATATAAATACATGTCAGTGTAATCATCTTCCCTTCCCAGTGGCGCCTTAGCACTACAAAATCTTCCATGATTATATTGTTGTATCCAGTTCTATCACTATTGGAGCTCATCTTGCAATTAATACAAGTAGTCCTCTTTTACTTTCCACCAGATATTCCACAGAATAGCCACCCTGCAAACTCAACATGTGAATTTGATAATGGTTCTTTCCAAGTGCGTCTCCTGTAACATAGCTATTTGCACTCTACATTTTTAATACAGTTCTCTATTCATTTTTTTTTTTTTTTGTATGTGAGACCTTTGACATTTAAAACATTACACAAAGAATCACTGTATTAAAAAAATACTTCCACATTTTATGTAGAACACCTTTTTTGTTAAATTTCTAGTTCCAGTTTTTGTTACAACATATGTTGTTTGGCAGGTTGAACTTTTATGTAGTAGTTTGTCATATTCATTTGAGCCTATATCACATCTTACAAATTTTTTTGTTTTAATGAAACCCTCAAATAAACAAAAAATAATGCCCCTAAAACCTATAAAAATACTAACGCACAAAACTACGTACATCTTCATATAACTAAAGTTTTACCCTCCTAATAGGAGCAAATGTCCTAAATTGACAACCACACTCACAGACTTTACTTAACCTAAGCTGTATGGTGCAGCCTTGTGCTTCTAGTAAGCCCTAACTGGTTTTGTCTTATCTTTATAGCTCTCCAGCTGGAAAATCCCCTGAATGCTTTCAGAGAACATCTCCTAGCAAGTTTCTCTTTTCCCCCCAGCCAATCATCTTCACTAGACTGTAATCAATTTTTCTTTATCAGACAGGTTATGCTATTAGATTGTTTCCATGGAGACATGAAGGTCAGATACATAATTGCTACCAAGCATACATTTATTTGCTAGAAAAGCCTCATAATATTCAATATTCTTTTTCTTTTACTTGCATTCTCTTAAAACTTAAATCAGTCTTAGGTCCTTAGTCCAGTAATTCCCCCATGCACATACATTTTTTGTCATGCTCTTTTAACAAGGCTTTTTTGACACTGTAGCACCTATATTTCTCAAAAGTGAAGAGAAAATGGAGAAAGGGGAAAAGAGAATAGCGGCACCTATTTAGAATCCCCATTACACTTAAAAATTACTGAAAAAACTTTATAGTATGGAAAGAAAGCCACACACCAAAAAATAGTACTATTAAGAAAAAATGTTTTGTTTACTTTGTTAACTTTCTCCCCTCTTTTCCAGTCCCCAAAGGATTTTTCCAAAGTACATGCCCTAGTTCATGTCATTGAAGTCCCCACAGGTCCAACAAATTCTGAAAAAGTCCAATATTTTCAGATTTTCTTGTTCTATCAGATTTCACACAAAATTACTGCATTGTAATTCCACATTAAGCACTGGTTTTATTACTGTTCATCTTCATCTCCCAAATTATCTCTGCTTAATTTCCACTATACTCTTGATTCTTCTAGTCAACTCTCATGCTCCATTCTTTCTCTGACATTTTCTGTTTAAACAGTGGAAAATGTTTCACAGGTAGTGTGTCTCTGTGGTCCATTACCAGTACAAAAAGCAGCAGCATCTCCTTGTTCATAGCTCACTTTTTGTTGGACAAGCTTTTATATTCCCTCCTTAGCATGTACTTCAAGGTTTTCTTCCCAGGAGGGACAAAATCTATTTTGAAGACAGCTGGGTACTACATTTTCAATCTCATACCTGCATCTCAACATTCCCTAAATAGTGGGATGAATTTCCTCCTCTTCTGCCTGGTGTACAATGAGTAGTCTTTCTCCACAAATGCTGCTGTTACTCAGTTTTAGTATTTTATCCTTCTGCCACAGTTAGAATCAGCTCCTTCTGCTGGTAGGGCTGCACCTTTACTATTAAAGGTCTAGGTTGTTTTCCCATAGCCAGGTTGAGCATACACATGATTTGCCCTTTCAAACAACCCCTGCTGTGGAATACCAGTACAGTTGCTTACTTGTGCTTTCATAAAATGAATGCAGTCTGTTACTTCCAGCTTCACTGGGATAGCTGAAAATCTCAGGTTTTCCCTACATGCTCTGTCCTCTAATTCTATTTTTAAAACATCTCTTCCTGAGCAGACTCATTTAGTCAGGCTTTTCATTTCAACTTCTGATTTTTGTAGCTTTATCTCCTCATCGCAATATCTGTTTAAAGCTTCTTCCATTTTTCCAGCCTTTAACATTTGTGTTGATACTCCATCAGTGTTTTGTTTATTTTAACCAGGTCTGTGTGCAGTTGTCTTGTATCTTCCTGCAGGTTACTGGAAGTCATGTCTGGAGGTTGCTTTGCCTTTTGCTGAACAGGTACAGAACTTTACCAAGTCAGTGTTTCGTCCTCACTTTCTGTAGCGAATTTTTTTCCAGGCACACACGTTTTTCCTTGCATTCAGGCAGTACACTTAAGAGCCAGTTACAGAAATTTACCTAAAAACACAGAAGTCTGCTGTCCTTCTCTGTCGAGTTTCTGTTTTCACACAGAGAGCTAGAGTTAAGCTGTTAATGTGCAGCCATCTTTGAAGTTCTCCAGATTAACAATGTTAGCGTAATTTTTGTTTATTCCTTGTCTGTTCTAATAATGATTGCTAGCTTGTAAGTTTAGTTAAAGAAGCCATACCAAAAAAAAGTCTGGATGCTGTAAGGAGCAACAGGTGTTAACTGGACATATACAAAAAAGGTACCAAGTTTGAGTGCGTTACTGGTACTCCCATTTTTGGAAGCATTCCCTCCCAGGTGACTTGCTATTCATTCCTCCAGTTAGTCAACTCCATGCATGAGAGCTTTGCATATTCTACAACTTCCACATCACCACAATCTTGATTCTCAGGATCATATTTTAAAGTACTACTTGCATTTCACTAACCATTTTAAATCTTCTTGGAAAATCTACCTTGAACAATGGCTGGCTACATAATATGGAGCTTCAACCTTTTTGCACAGCATTTTTTCAAAGGGAACCCAAAGCAGATCCTTCTCCATGGTTTCAGACTATCGTTCTCAAATACACATTACCCCCCAGTTTGATGTACTTTTTTAGGACTTTACAAGTCAGCAATTGATCTTTCACCATAAATGACTTCTCTCAAAACAAGGGCAGGACCTTCTATCTACAACAGTTCTAGGCCTGGGTCAATCCAGTTTTAGGTTGAGTTGCATGGAACCTATTTAACTCTGCTAATTTAGTCTGAAAGCAAATTACACAACCACTTCCTTTTCCCTTCTAGCAAGCTCTAATAATTTAGATATTCTCTCTTCATGCTCTATCTTCTGTTTCTTAATGATCAAAACATTAGTCTGAAGTTAGAAGTTTATCACATCAGGACTGCAACTGTTGAACAGCAGCAATACAGTAGTTTCATTTTTGCAACACATTTATTTGAGTGCATTATAAAACAGTCTAGTGCCTCTGAATATTGGCAACAGTTCCTTTCTCGGCACTTCAACTGTTTATCTCAACATTCATAGAAGTACCCGCTACCATCATGGCTTATTGATGGACTGCCATGCATTTAGAAAAAAAATTAATCTAGAAGATAAATGTCTATACATTTTGGCTTGATTCACTTGTCAATATTCCTCAAACAGGACATGTTCTTTCACTCAAGCCTCACAAAACAGTAAACTCTCTTATCAAAACATCCAAGATACATTTTTTTTTGTTTTAGCTCTTCAGTGGGAGCAAATGGAGGAAGCATCTGCTCACACTCGCACCATTCCCACACGTCTACAAATTTTTCTGTGCACCTAGCCCTTGTGGGTTTTAGGATTTAAAGCTGCTATAAAACTAGTCATCTGTGCTTGTGCATGTATTAGACTCCAGAAAAAAAGGACATTAGCAGGATTAACATACAATATACTTCGTACCACCCTTAAAAATATATTTCCGAGAAAAATGTTTTTGTATTTATACTGAATGTACAACAAAAGCCTACACAAAAGAATACCCAACTACTGAAGTACTCCATCTCTTCTAATCATTTTATATCTTTAAACTGTTTATACCCTTTCAAATGTTTATATCCCTGACACTTTAGTAAATGCACCCCTCATTTTACATGCATGTATGCATTTATTCTGTATGAGAGCAAGAATGAAACCACGCAAAGCTGGACATCATTTATAGCTACGTTCCTCAGTAGTTAACAGTATATCTCAAAGTGAGGGAAAGGTCTGAATAAATGAAGAAGTGCAAACATGCACATGAATAAGATGGTACTTAAGGTAGTCAAGCAGTACATACAATAAGCTTGAAAAGTACACCAAACGGTTGACTTGACATTCATAATAGGGCTCTGCTGTACTCCAGAGAATAAAGGGCAACTCTAAAAGGTATTGGCTACTTGTACAAGAAATTTATTGCATTCTCAGTTCATTGGCAACTGTACTGCAGAATGTAATCTGTCTGCTGCCATCATTACAAATGTTGGAGTATACAGTTTTGAAGTAGCCCAAGTTAATTTTGTATCTGTCATCCTGTTTTCTTGATGGAAAGACACTTTCTTATACCATCTATTTCAAGAAAACTAAAAATTTTTAAGACTTTCAAACAGTGAGCAAAATAATCTTGAGACTTGTGTACAGCTATAACTGACTATCATAGCTCCCAACCGTACTGAATTACTCTTTTTTACTGAGTTTTGGGGTCCAAATAATGGGGTGCCACGATTCCAGAGTGACACCCCTTAATTTCTGAATTTCACGGCGCTTTTATTTTAAATTTTATTTCCTGGCTTTATAAGCTGATATGTGCACGATGACATCAGCTCCATGAAACAGCCTGTCAGAACTCAACTGAAGTCAACGTGCATGCATTTCCGGCTGCTCAAATCCTTAGCGGGAATAACCACAATGTGAGGCTGGATATCTATGCTGTGCTGCCTACAGAAAAATGAGCCATTGATATTGGTATGCTGCTACCTACAGAAGAGTTGTTTGATGAGAAGAATGGACGAAGCAGAGTGCTGCTGCCAAACTGGATATCTACGCTGCTGCTGCCTATGGAAGAATGAGCCAAGCCATTTCATGGACAAAGCAGAGCTGCCTGGAAAGGTAGGGAGAGCTGCAGCACAGGGTGCATGTGTCATTTTCATGGACAAAGCAGATCTGCCTGGAATGGTAGGAAAAGCTGCAGCAGAAGGGGTGTCTGCAAGTGTAAAATGCCCCAGGTATACAGGTAACAAGAGCCTAAAAGTCCCTACCCACGACCCCTTCGGAAAACATTCCAGATTTATGCCTCATATTTTTGTTCTGTTCCTCATAAAATCTGTGGTTTTCTGGATTTCAGTGAAGGACTGAATTCACTAAATAATGACAGGCATTTGAATTTCAGACTTCATATTTTTCAGAAAGTACATGGTAACAAAAAAATTTTATTCTAGCAATTTTCTAAGTTTATAAGATCAATATTTGTAATGTGTCCCTATTTTTGGGGCTGTATTCCCCCATTATTGGCTTTGTCCAGGTTTTTTTGTGCCAAGAGGTGGAGAGCTATGGTGAGCAAGTCAGAACTGAATTCACTAAATGATAGCCATGTAAGTTTGTCTTTCTATTGTTCAGGAAACTGCTGATTTGGCATAGTGGTATGCAGGAGCGGCCTTAGGTCAACTGGTGCCCTAGGCAAAAGGGCTCCATGGTGTCCCCCACCACACCACCCGGTGCCCTATCCTGGTCTACCTACACCAAATAAATATTGGAAAAGCGCCTTTGTTAGGGCGGCGCTCTAGGCGGCCGCCTAGTTGGCCTATGCCTATGGCCGGCTATGGTGGCATGTTGCTCTGACTGTAGCGCACGGGGTCCTGGGTTCAAGACTTGGCAGTCAAATGCACATTTTATTCAAGCAACTTTCCAACATCTTTCCAACATTATACAAGCAAAGTTTAAAATG